>NC_059387.1:7077865-7327865 GCF_019703515.2 Myxocyprinus asiaticus
TGATTCCCTTTACCTAGCCCCTCCATGCACATTCGTTTCGATGCAAGAATTCACTAATTTTTAATTGAATTAATTTTAACGTTTTATCACCACATCATCGCCCAAAAAGGGTTTTGAATTCTTGATGTAAAGCACGCATTCAAAAAGAAATGTATTGTAACCTAAAGTTTTAATTCCATTCTGCTTCAATCATTGTATTATTTGCAGTGAACTTATTGAGATACAAATTATTTGTACTGCTCTCATTTTAAGCTTAATTTTATTTTTGGGGGATAACGAATGCAAAGCACAAACTTTTTTTTCTTTTTTTTAACTGGACAAAGTTGCTCTATTTTAAGTATGAATTTGGTAACACTTTAAAATAAGGATTTATTTGTTAACATTAGTTTATCCATCAGGTATCATGAACTAACAATGAACAATTTTTTAAACATTTATTATTCGTGGTTAATGTCAATTCATAAATATACTATTGTTCACTGTTAGTTCATAATGCATTAAGTAACGTTAGTGTATGTTAAATGTATAATAAATGTAGAAATAAACATTAACTGAGATAAAAAGTAGTGTTCATTGTTAGTTCATATTGAGTTAACTAATGTTAACATGTACAACCTTATTGTAATATGTTACTATGAATTACTAGTTTTTACCACAAAGACTAAAGTATTTGCTACAGTGAACAAACATGAATTATATGTAGATAGCTTAAATATATTTAGGCTACAAAGTATCTAAAAGTCTCTAATCAGTACATATCACAATTCATACAATGCTGGACTAAATGTTTTTACTGTAACCAGTAACTGCCATGTTGTTTTACAGTAAAGAGACCAATATTACAGCTGGTGTAGCTCCTCTGCATAGAACAACTGATAGGTATCAACTACTAAGATCTGAACAGGTGTAGATACCTAACTCAGGTCCTCGCTCACGGTCAGCATTAATTCCACCTTTTTTTAAAAAACGTTTTTGTGTCCGTTTCCTTTCTACGAGTTGTTAATGAGATCATACTGTCTGAGAACTGATAGTGTTTTTAATTACTATTTGACACTGTCAGTGATTTCTGGAGCTTAAAGCTGATGCCTTGAGACTATTCTTTTGTCATACTGAAACATTTGAAGTGTTCCAACTGAATTCCATCTGGGTCGAAGCTCATCCTTTGCCCAGAATTTGTATTTATAATATGTTAATTGAAATGTAATTGTACAGTCTTTTATAATAAATCATTCTATGTAAAATGTGTCTGTTGAATTAGTAGTAGAGTGTTTTATTTTGCCTTTTGTATCTTGTTTAGAGGAATGTTGAGAGAAGACATGGAATGGGAAGTGATTGGGAACAGGTTTGGGGATGTTGCGAGCTGGATTCAAACTTGCAGGCTTGAAAATCTTAAAGCCAGTCTTTTTTCCAACAAAGGGTCAGTAAAGAAGGTGCTTGACCTCAGAAGGTCAAATTAAATTTTATATGAGCCATTTTCATTTTATTCAGGTTTGCAAGTTTTGTAACCACATTTTTGGATATGTGTGAATGTAGTTCTGAGCTCTGATTTTGTGTGATTATGGGTCTGTTCCAGACTTGGTGAGTTGCCTCACTGTCTCCTGCCTACATAGGCAGCATCCTTACTGAAACAAGCCTCATAAGACTGTGATTTGGAAAACTACATAGTAGTGATGGGTCGTTCATTTTGAACTAATCTTTTATGTGACTCAGAAGAACGAGCACTCTCAGAGAGTGATTAGTTCATGTTGTGTTGGTCGCGCATGTGCATTGCGACCTCCGTTCGTTTGTTACGTGAAAACCACATAGACGCTGTACAGGACACATAAATGATTAGTTCACCTTTCAACTCTTTTGAACCGAGTCGTTAGTTCTTTTGCCACGTGACAGCCGTATACAGTATGCACATATGGCTGTCAAGTGACAAAAGAACGAACGACTCGGGCAAGAAGATTTCAGAGGTGAATTAATCATTTCTGTGTCTCATAATTTGTCCTTCGCTGCATTATCAATTTTTCCTTATTGGGACTATAATCAAAGTTTGCGTAAGTAGACGTGTTGCCCCCCAATTATTATTTGGCTATTGAAAATGTAACATTTTAATTTAATTCTGCTAAAATGAACTAAATGACCTGAATAAAGATTCGTTCATTTTGCTGAGCGAGACTCAAAGATTCAAGTCAGTAAAATGATCCGATCTTCCCAACGCTACAACATAGGCGGCAGCTCCGAGCATCAACTAGCGCTCCTCACGCGCAGCGCACGCGAGACTCGACTCGCAACTGATTTCAAGTCTTTTTAGCAAGTCAGTCCACTGTCGGCCATCTTTGGAACGCTCTCGGGAGGCTATTTCCAGTCATGCCAATGCAGCTCCTCTCTACTTAAATGGCTGAACACCGAAATCTCAAAAACGGTTGGTCAAGATTACAATCAAAGTCCATATTTCAAATCAGCAATAAAATCTGATAATACTGGTTTCATAAATCGTGCTGCTTTACCTCAGATTATTAAAAAAAAAACACGCAATTTTCCCGGCTTGTATTGCTATGAGCATGCGCGTTTTAGTGTTGCTAGGTGGCAGGTGATGTCTGTATCTAAAAGGTGATTGATTGGCTCTAAACTGTAAGGCGGGACTTCCTTTGGGCGCTCAGAGTTTATTGGTTGAGCGTTCCAATTTCTCCCAGTCATTTAAATAGAAGTGGCCCGTCTCTACAAAATAATCTCTGATACAGGTCACGCGAGGGAAACGACGCGATCATCTAATGCACAAAAATACGCACAAAACACATATTTTCGGTAAAATAGTCGGTTGCATATAATATTAAACTGTTATTTATCGATTCTTTTCAGTATTGAATGGAGTATATTTATAATCTAAATTTTATCTCGCATCGTCCGCCATCTTGGATTTATTTTTCCGCCAAGCTCATCACGGTGCATTCAGGGATCACCTACCCAGGGATGAATGCATACGATGCTAGCTGAGAATTTGGCCAAAACGAGATATCTTAAGATACCTATTTTTTGGGACAGCCTTCGCGTCGGTAGCGTGCCAATGATGTCTTAAAATGCTGCCTCCGGAGGATGCTCACTAGGTTCTGGAACAGACCCTTATTTTCTAGCAATAAACATTAAATTAATTAGTAAAATTCAAAATAAATTACTATATATATATAGAGAGAGAAACATCAGAAATGGATAAGTGTTGTGGATTTAGCCTGCTGTAAATTAAACGGATCAGTCTGTAGGGTCTATGACTAGTTTGGTACCAGATGTTGGTTTGTAGTTATTGATAAACTTACCAGCAAACTCAGAACATTCCCCTAACGTCAGCATATGGTTCCTGTGGTATATATTTTCCCCTAACGTTCTAGAAATGTTCTCTTTAGGTTTTATTTTTATAACCATAAACTACGTTTTTGTGAGACAACCTAATAAGAACTTATACAGAATGTTATCTAATGGTTGTTTTATTTTAATAACCCTTACGTTCTCAGAATGTTGCAGGGAGGTCTTTGTGACAACCTAATTAGAACTTAAACACAATGTTCTCTAATGGTTATTTTTAGATTTTATTTTTAGAACCATAAACTAATGTCCACAGAACGTTGCAGGGAGTTTTTGTGTGTGTGTGTGACAACCTAATAAGAACTTATTTAGAACATTCTCTTTAATGGTTATTTTTAGAACCATAAACTAACGTTCACAGAATGTTGTAGGGAGGTTTTTGTGTGACAACCTAATAAGAACATTATATTTTCTAATGGTTATTTTTAGGTTTTATTTTTCACTCACATTTTTCATTTTTGATATTTCCAATATGTTTTCTTAAAATAACTTTAGTAACAGGGATGAATGGTTGAGTTTGACAAATCAACACTACAAAAAGTGAGAAAATGAAATGAGATTATTTACTTCCTGCCTGCTGTAGAAAGAGTCCAAATGAATGACAATGTTACAATCTGGGTGTCACAAGTTTAGACATTTAATGTGTTTAAAACCAGCTTCTTTTCATGCTATGGTAACATGTTAGATAGTAGATTATCTAATGTACTTAGAATTCAAGGAACATGGGATTTGTGCCATTATTTCTTACAGAAAAGTAACTGGAAGCCAATTTGTACCCCATTTATGGAATGTGATGCATAACAGCTAAATTTGTCAAAGCACTCCTGATCACCACTAAGTCACAGCTTAAATGGAAAAACAAGACTCGATGTTTACTTTAAAAAATACCTTATTTAATTTTATTTAAGTACATAGCCAGTGGTGTAAGGCCTTGAAAGTTATTGAGCACTTGATGTGATAAGTACATTGACAACATCTTTCAATAAAATCTAAGATGTTTGGCCCTTGTAGTTTGGACGGATGTTTATGTTATCTGTAACAGATCCACATAGACACACACATGACAGTAGCACCTCAATCTGTGCGACACATGGAATTACAATGATCCTGTAGATCTCCTTCAACAGCACCGGTCATACATCCCGTGCAGTGGTGACACAGCTCAGGGTTCTGTGATTGGACAGCAGGCGCTCTGCGATTACAGTACGGTAAATTATACAGCAACAATGGCATAAATAAATAATTCTTTGTTCTCTGTTTGAGTGGAGGCCCAGCAGAGGTGTAGCTGCCTGAGTATGGAGCACTGGATCCAGGTTCACTTGTCCCGGCTCAGCACCAGCTCGGTCAGTCGGATCAGTGCATCTCGCTCTGTTGATGGCCGCAGCTGACTGATCTGACGGATGGCCTCTTGGCAGTAGTGTTGGGCGAGGTAGTTAGTCTGTTCCACACCGTCACTCTGCGGGAACATGGGAGTAATTTTATCTGAGCCCATGTTTACACTTGTGTTAAGATGCGTTTCAGGGATCTACAGGTGTAAACGGGGTCTAAAACTTTTTGTGATCGGATCACTGAAACCACATACGAAGGTAGTCAAAAACACTTGTGACCACATCACATTGGAAGTGTAAATGCTAATCTGTCTTGATGAGTCCTGGACAGCAGTGAAGCACCACCCCCTCACCTGTCAATCAACCGCTGCACTAAAACATGAGTTTAAACTTTGCTATTACGAGCGGCTTTGAAAGGAAATATCCGTCCGATTGGAAAATTTGAAAAAGCGTATATATACACAAGCACAAGAACTTTACAGATCTTCTTCAGTGTGTCTGATACCAACATGCAGGGGCACAGACAAGAACACAAACATCTGAAGCTCAGGTTAATACAGGAAATCCATTGAAATAACAGAGAATTCTGCTCGAAAATTGCATTTGTGCTAAATTTTGCTTACATTTCAACTGCATCTGGGAGAAATAGCGCAATGATTTTTTTTCACTTGTATTTTTTTCTGACTTGTTTGCACTTTAATATCATGCAGTAACACAAAGACATAGCGACTGATGTACGTCATCATGAAATGAGACCCTCCCCTTGAAATCCAAACAGTAGGAGCATTTCGGCAGACCACATGTGATCAGATCACACGGAATGCATCTTAGTACCAGGTGTAAAAGGGGTTTGAGATGCTAATTGGAATTCACAGCTAGTTAACAAAACTTCTGTAATCCAATTAATCTGTCAAGAACACGTCTGGGTCATGATTCACCCCAAAATCAAACGAGATATATGAAAATGTTGCTTAAAGACAATGACTGCGTTTACATAGACACCAGAAAGCGGCTTATAGCGAGAAAGTGGCATTCCCACTTACATGCACTGTATAAGCGTCATACTCTTTACTCCCGTATACATGCGGCACGATCAGTAAGCATCTTTCTCCACAGCAATGCAATTTTCCCATGCCACTTGTGTAAATAACAAACATAGGATATGAGGAAGACTTCACTATTTTATTCTCTGTTGCTTTGCTTTATTTCAAGATATCCAAAGTTGTTGCTGTGTTTGTTTCCTTCACTTTCTATCGCAGTCTGCAGCAGAATTGCACTACAATAGTGGGGTGTCCCTCTTGCATCAAACCCAGGGATTCCCTCAATGTACATGAGCGCATACACGAGAACGTGAGGGACAGTCGCGAATTGCGATTTTAAATTGGTGTGTACATATATGTGTAGTTTATAGTGTATGTGCTCTTCCCGCTGAACTCCCAGAAATGTTGAATTCTTTCTGCTATGTTGACTTGTTGTTGGGCTCCATTCTATGACATTTGTTATCCGGTCTGTTCACGCACATGCATACTCCTCCAAGACCTGTAAGAATGCTGCTTAAGAGTTTAAATGACCACATAAGCCGCATTCTCAAGGAGAAACCTGGGTGTGTTAAACTGCTTTCTCTTAATCCTTTAAACGGTGTAAGAAAATCAACATTCTCGTTTATGTGATGTTTCAGAACGCCGCTTTCTGCAAAAGCCCAGGAATAAACCGTTTTCTTAAGTGCATGTAATCAAGGTCAATGAAGCGTTTATCATGAACATTAAGATTTTTAGCATTGTGACATTTCCATAAATAATCACTTTTTGACTTTTGATTTTGGAGTGAAATTTACAGTGGCCCACCGTAGAAATGTAACATTGAAATGTTTTTGTGAGATTCACCTTAATACTGTAACACAAATCCTTCAACAGAAATTCTTACCTTCAGGACATATTGCCAGGCTCGATCCACATCTCCATCTGAGCTGAAACGGCGCATGATCATTGCATGAAGCTCCGGAAACTAAAGATGGAGAGGTAAAGAGGTGTATTAAAAGTGTAAATGGTTTGCAAGTAATGAAATCCAAACTACCTACTCCACAAAATAATGAACCACAAAAACAGATTTTAGTTAGTTAAAACCAGATTATATTAGTTTTAAACCTTATGACTGTTCTGTAAACATCAAATTTACTATTTAAATGAAGTGTGTTTTCACATGAAAGCTTTCGGTGCGGACCAAAGTCTATTTTATGCCAGATTTAGTTATTTTTGGTTGGTGTCTAAGCTGTTTTCTGAACTCAAGTGCGCGTACCAAGAAACCAAATATGTGTGGAAATGTGGGTCTGGGTTACAGTTCATGTGGATTCCCCTATTGTTCATCATTAGTATGAAAGTAATCCAACCAAATTTGCTTACTGCTACTTATGATGTATAAATTGCCCATTAATAAATTAAATAATGCATTTCTCATTTATTGTTTTCTGAGAAGAACGAAAAAGGGGGTGGATTCAAACATGGACTCAGACCGGGCAATCAAACAAAGCCTAAAATATGAGGTAATCAAACAACCACTAACTAAAAAGCAAAAAATGTTTGCCCCCAAACCCCTTCAATTTTTAGACCAACGTTGTGTTCAGCTGCCCCACCTGCTGGCAAGCAAACAGAACAGGACCAGTGGCCAGGCCCAGTTTGAGATCTGCAGCTGACGGCTTCCCCAGGCGTTTTGCACATGATGTGAAGTCAAGAATGTCATCCACAAGCTGCCAGAGAACACACAAATATGTTTTTAATTACTTTAGATCCAGATTTAAGTGGATATTTAGGTTTATCTAACCAATGTTAGAAAGCAATAGAAAAACTAACTATAATAAACTGCTCTGCACTTTATTGTGCACATTCACACAAATGGCAATTTACTAAAGGAAAGGTTCCTATATTTAAGTATTCGAGTCACTGTGTGTTATCTGAATGCTGGTTAAAACCTATATCAGCTATACATAAAAAGATTTCTGTCCCTATAAATGATGTCCGTTTAAAGTAATACAACATAAACCATCAGGAATAAATGTTAAAGTTTCTGTCATTATTAATTAATAATTAACTACATCACTTTCTACTTCTCAAATTGAAACAATGGTCACAGCAACCAAAAAATACTGACTGCAACAGCCATGACTTTGATGCATTTAGACAATACATTTTCACAATAAATGTTATTAAAATTGCAATATGCAAACAAAAGTACATTTGTAACTGCAAAATGTTTAAAATATTAGCCATAATTAAAAAATGATGAATGCTTGCATTAAAAATTCTCAGAATGTCATAATATAGCGATTATCGATCAGCACACTATTTTCTCGATACGTTTTTGAGGCATCGATATGTTAACATTAGCCGACATTTAAATTAGAAGCCTAATTTGTGAGCTTTCCAATTCACAGTCAATTGACCTTCCGTTTAATGTAGTCTGGCGTAATAGCTTTGGGAGACCCCAAGGGGGTGAAATAACATTTACTCTACTTAATACTGAAGGGTGCGTCGATGCGGTGCAGATGGGGTTCCAAAGTTGTGAATCAAGTCACCAAACACACAAAAGTTAAGGAGGTTTTTGTACTTCTGTGATGTTGAAGAGTTTGCAGGTTAATGTATGAAACTGAACGATTAGAAATGGCAAAGTTTATTATGCATTTTCTCTGTATGTACAGGTGCATCTCAATAAATTAGAATGTCGTGGAAAAGTTCATTTATTTCAGTAATTCAACTCAAATTGTGAAACTCGTGTATTAAATAAATTCAGTGCACACAGACTGAAGTAGTTTAAGTCTTTGGTTCTTTTAATTGTGATGATTTTGGCTCACATTTAACAAAAACCCACCAATTCACTATCTCAAAAAATTAGAATATGGTGACATGCCAATCAGCTAATCAACTCAAAACACCTGCAAAGGTTTCCTGAGCCTTCAAAATGGTCTCTCAGTTTGGTTCACTAGGCTACACAATCATGGGGAAGACTGCTGATCTGACAGTTGTCCAGAAGACAATCATTGACACCCTTCACAAGGAGGGTAAGCCACAAACATTCATTGCCAAAGAAGCTGGCTGTTCACAGAGTGCTGTATCCAAGCATGTTAACAGAAAGTTGAGTGGAAGGAAAAAGTATGGAAGAAAAAGATGCACAACCAACCGAGAGAACCGCAGCCTTATGAGGATTGTCAACCAAAATCGATTCAAGAATTTGGGTGAACTTCACAAGGAATGGACTGAGGCTGGGGTCAAGGCATCAAGAGCCACCACACACAGACGTGTCAAGGAATTTGGCTACAGTTGTCGTATTCCTCTTGTTATGCCACTCCTGGCGTCTTACCTGGGCTAAGGAGAAGAAGAACTGGACTGTTGCCCAGTTGTCAAAAGTCCTCTTTTCAGATGAGAGCAAGTTTTGTATTTCATTTGGAAACCAAGGTCCTAGAGTCTGGAGGAAGGGTGGAGAAGCTCATAGCCCAAGTTGCTTGACGTCCAGTGTTAAGTTTCCACAGTCTGTGATGATTTGGGGTGCAGTGTCATCTGCTGGTGTTGGTCCATTGTGTTTTTTGAAAACCAAAGTCACTGCACCCATTTACCAAGAAATTTTGGAGCACTTCATGCTTCCTTTTGCTGAAAGATGCTGATTTCATTTTCCAGCAGGATTTGGCACCTGCCCACACTGCCAAAAGCACCAAAAGTTGGTTAAATGACCATGGTGTTGGTGTGCTTGACTGGCCAGCAAACTCACCAGACCTGAACCCCATAGAGAATCTATGGGGTATTGTCAAGAGGAAAATGAGAAACAAGAGACCAAAAAATGCAGATGAGCTGAAGGCCACTGTCAAAGAAACCTGGGCTTCCATACCACCTCAGCAGTGCCACAAACTGATCACCTCCGTGCCACGCCGAATTGAGGGAGTAATTAAAGCAAAAGGAGCCCCTACCAAGTATTGAGTACATATACAGTAAATGAACATACTTTCCAGAAGGCCAACAATTCACTAAAAATGTTTTTTTATTGGTCTTACGATGTATTCTAATTTTTTGAGATAGTGAATTGGTGGGTTTTTGTTAAATGTGAGCCAAAATCATCACAATTAAAAGAACCAAAGACTTAAACTACTTCAGTCTGTGTGCATTGAATTTATTTAATACACGAGTTTCACAATTTGAGTTGAAGTACTGAAATAAATGAACTTTTCCACGACATTCTAATTTATTGAGATGCACCTGTATGTAACCATGAATAGTTTTTATTCAAGCAGTCAAACCACAAAAAGACATACTTGTATCTGAAAATACATTGTGTAGGCTATAAGAAGGATGCATATTCCCAATATATCATCCAGTGATGGCTAGAGTAAATAATGGCTTCCGCCAGACGCGTCCGTGGTGCGACCCCCTTTAAGTTACTCTGCCGCTTACACTTTACCAAAGTTGTGCTGGAATTATGTATGAAGAGACAAAAACTTTTGTGAAACTTACTCATTCTTTATTAATTTTTTATACATTTTAGAATAATAGTAAAGTCATCAAAACTATGGAATAACATAAATGGAACTTTGGGAATTGTGTTGTGACTAAACAAAATCCAAAATAAATCAAAACTGTGTTATATTTTAGCATCTTCAAAGTAGTCACCCTTTGTCTAGAATTTGCATACATGTACTCTTGACATTTTCTCAACCAACTTCTTGAGGTATCACCCTGGGATGCTTTTTAAACAGTATTGAAGGAGTTCCCATCTATGTTGGGCACTTATTGGCTGCTTTTCTTTATTCCAAGTCATCCATTCCAAAAATGTTTTTTTTAAATAAAATGTTAGTTTTGTAATTAAATAAATTAATATGGTGGCACAATTATATTTTTGTCTACAAAACTAATTTCAAACATTTAAGCATACGCCTTCAGATCAAAAGATTTTTAAGATCATGAGTAACATTTCAGGCAAGTGACCCCAAACTTTTGAACGGTAGTGTATATCGATAATCATCTGGAAAATTTTCTGATTTGATGTGTGAAAAAGGCATCGGTCCCAAGCCGAAAAAAATACTTTCTAAATATGATGAAGCCAATACATTTGAAATAAAAAGCCATAAAAATGTATATAAAGACATTACCTGGAATGCAATACCAACATTTCGCCCATATTGATAAGCTATCTCGTGCACTTCAGGATCAGAGTTCACCAGAACTGAAACCTAAAATTGCAAATACAATGTTAAATTTATCTTTCAAGCACTGAACTTCATCTTATTATTGTCAAGACAGAACGTACATACTGCTTTACAACTGTTAGCAATGAGACTTGCGGTCTTCTTAAAGGTTTTCTCAAGGTAATGCTTGAATCGCTCGTTTTCATTCTCTTTAGACCCCAACTGCATGAATTCACCTGGAATTTCATGACAGAAGACTATAAATAACTTCTCAGTTACTAATAAAATAAATTATATTTCAAAACTAGAGTGACATACCTCGCACGAGGTCTTCTATGACTTGCGACAGCACTGAAACGACTGTATTGTTCCCAATACGTGCTAAAGCCATAGACGCGGCTGATAGAATGAAATCTCCAGCCAGGATAGCCTAACAGATATGGATGAAAAACATGATTGCTCATGCTCAATCAATAAAGACAATGTTTTCTATTTTCAGATCAAATGAGCTCACTTTTCTTTCTCCCCACACTCTGTTAATGGTGTTTTTTCCTCTGCGAGTGTCTGAATCGTCAATAACGTCATCGTGCACCAGGCTGGCGGTGTGGATCATCTCAGAGATCATAGCTATAGACCGCTGTGCTGGCAGCAGCACCCTGGGACAATCAAAAGTGTCTCTTAAACATACTGTATGTCATGTGTATATGTTAAGGTATCTAAACACAAGTATAAGCAGTGCTGGTTTCTTACCCCTCTTTGTTGCTGTGAATGTTACAAGCTCGCGCCATCAGAACAACAATCATTGGTCTAAATGCTTTTCCCTTCCCATCAAAGTAATAATCACACAGTGCTTTCAGCTCAACTTTGGAGACAAACAACTCCTGAAACACAAATTTAAACAGGTCGGTTTCAGCAGTTTGCATAAAATACACAAAATAGTGAGATTGCATAAAGTTACACATTAGGAAATAGCTTCAGGTGTTTGTTGGGCATTATTGATTAAAATCTTATTAGAACTAGAAAAGCTCTTATTGTTTTATTTACTATGCAATCACTTTTTGACATACCTTCTTTATGTCTTCATATAAATTTTGCAGGTCCTTCTGTACAAGTGAGAAAGGATCTTTTAACTTTGTATCAGTGTGTACACTGCAACAGCACACTCGCTGTGTTGGAAAGAGATATCTATTCCTATACCTGAGACAAAAAAAAAAAAAATACAGATGTATTTATTATTTTACTGCTTAATCAAATAAAAATACTCCAAACAGCAATGTGCATGCATATGAATGTACGTGTAGCTATAAGTGAGTAGCTAAATTATATACTGGGCTAGTTGTCACATTTTTCACTCCAGTGAACATTTTTATCCTTAGGTGTATTTCTGAAAGTCAGTTTCCATATAGGCACTAACGTCAAAGTCTTGGCAACGAACAAACTTTTGTATATTTCCACCATTAATCCCCAGGAAAAAGACACTGTTCATTTAACATCCTATAGCGGGGCATGTTGTCACACTTTATGGGGTAAGTTGTCATACAGTTTTGCTGTGTAAATTATTACTTTTAAGTATAAAAAGCCTTTAACAATTTTGTTTAATATATTTATATTTCAAATTAAATGAATTTGTCAGTGTCACTAAAAGGTTACAAGTTATCGACACTGATTTGAGAAGAAATCTGTTTGAAATATAAAATATACTTAATTTCACAGCAAAACAAATATGAAGCACAAGACAAATCATGAAACATCAAAAATATGAAAAGTAACATACAAAAATATCAAACTATTTGTTTTGACCAACAGAAACGTTTATTATGATTTAATAACATATCTGAAAACTTAAAGGAACAGTATGTTACATTGACATCAAGAGTTTAAAATGGGTACTGCAGTCCAAATTCAAAATATTGGAGAGAGTTGTCTCCCCAACCCCCTCCTCCCCAGACTCCAAGCTCACGCGGGTTGCTAGGTTGAGGGCACACAACAGGAACGAGCAAACTGACAATGGCAAGCGATGAGCCTTACACTGTAAGTTGATCAGCTAATGTATACGTTTGCAATGTTTTTATTGTTTGCAAATTATAAACCAGCTCATGTGGATTTTTTATAGCTAGATGTATTGCTGGCTTCCATGGCTGTGTTTACCAGCTAACTTGTTTCGAATCTGGCAACCCGGGGTGTTGAAATACTATGGGGAAATGGGCAGTGGGCGGGATCACACAGGCCAAAACACAAACAGAAATTCCGGCCCAGAATGGACATTTCAAAGTAGAAAATACTGGCTGTAGCATTGTTTTCAGAGAAGCCAGTATTTCAACTTAACATGTTTCCTAAATCTCTGATAACATATTATGATCATTTTATGCTTTAGTACAGTAAATATATTACATATTGCACATTTAACCTGACCTGAGATTTATAAAAAATCAAAATAAAATACCCTTTTATACTGAGAACACAGTTCAACTTTTTGGTCAAAATCTACCTTCATTACTGTGCTGAATAATTTCTTAATGTGTGATAATCAGGCTGTTTGATTATTCAACAGATATTACAAAAACATGATGATGATGATGCACAAACAATATCCTATTTTAAAACAGTATGAACTAGGCATTTAAAATCAACATACCTACTTGAGAAAACAAGCAACCAGCAAACACAAAACGTTCCCCTAACATTAGCATTTGGTTTCTGTTTGGTTCCAATTCCTAACGTTAGGGGAATGTTCTCTTAAGGTTCTATTTTTTATTAATTAACGTTCACAGAAAGTTGCAGGGAGGTTTTTGCGGGACAACCTAATAAGAACCTATACAGAACGTTCTCTAATGGTTATTTTTAGGTTTTATTTTTAGAACCATAAACTAACGTTGACAGAGCGTTGCAGGGAGATTTTTGCGGGACAACCTAATAAGAACTTATACAGAACGTTCGCTAATGGTTCTTTTTAGGCTTTATTTTTCAGTCACATTTTTCATTATTTTTCCATATATTTGATTATTTTTCATAAAGGTTTCAGAGATGTTGAGACAACAATGACTGACAGTAGTGCAGAACAGCGAGCATTTAATTAAATGCAAAAATAAAGATCTCAGCGTATGGGATTTGAGTGCATTACAATAAAGTGATGTGAAAAGCAAACATTTATCCATCACTCTATATTATGTGTGATGACATCTTTAATGAATTTTATTGATGAATTAATTAAACAATGGATCACAAAAAGACATGGATTGTAGATTTATGGCCGTACAGCAGGGTTGCAGAAAGGATAGCAGAATATAAGAGGCTAGGAGAACGTTCTCCAAACCTGCAGAAAAAAAAAAAAAAAGATTCTGGCTATCCAAAAGAGAATGTAACAGTATCCATTCTGGGAACCAAAAATTGTTAGCAGGGCATTTGTGTACTTTAACTTTGTGACAGTAAGACACCAGTTACGTACCTGACATTGACATTCCTAGAAAGTGACATTGGTTTGCAGAAATGATGAACAGGTCCATCCCGAATCAGCACCTACAACACAACAATAATATAAATTACATCTGGAATGAATAAAGAACCAATCTAAACCAATACAAACTAATATAAGAAGTGTCTTAACATTCGCCTGTGCAACTTAGACATGTATGATGACAGATTTCCTGTGCAACATGAACAGTGGGCGTGTCGGAACTTGTAAGTTCCTTATGTACTGCATGAGTTCTTGACCTTTACACAGGGAGTTCCTGCCAGATCACGTCTCTTTATCTGCAAATATCTATATGCAACATGGCTGTAATGCAAGATATCTAACCTCATGTGTGAGTGTATGAGAGTACTCTATATGTGAATGATCTGTCATTCATTGTGCATTGCTCGTGCCGGTGACCTTCCCCGCTGCGCGTGCATGTCCTGCTCTGTCTCTCAATACCTGTCTCACCGCTCTGGAAGCGGCTGTTTCTCTGCCCGCTGAAGCCGCATGAATGAAAGCTCTTCCACTGATCCCGCAGCACCAGTCCAGTATGACAGCAGCACCTGTACTGCTCCTCCAGCATCGCCTCCACTGCACCGCCATGCTGCCCAGCCCTGAGCACATGCGCAGTGACGTCATGTTACGAACGCAAAGGCACGAACCGGAAGAGGCTGTCACATGACGAACTCATATTAAAAACTTTTGTATTTTCTTTGGCTGAGTGCGCAGTGACATACTACCCATACTACTCTTAATACCTCAGCCAAATATGTCAAAAATAGTAGTATGCCATTGCGTACTCGGTCATTATTTTTATTTATTTATTTAAGTAATAATTATGAATAAAATAAAGGTCTTCTTATAAAAATGATATACAAATTAAAAGTCATTAAGCAATTTATTTTGTTACGTCTATACGCATGTTGTTATAATTTTATGATTTATTTTCATAGATATTTGTTTTTAGTTATTTTATTAACAAGTATCAACGCAATAAAAACGTATGTATGTATGTATATATATATATATATATATATATATATATATATATATATATATATATATATATATATATATATGGTCATATTAATCGATCTAAAATAAGTCTATGTAAGTCTAATAATGTCATAATGTTATAATGTATGTCTATTGCTATTAATGGCAATTAATAGCAATAGAATAGCTATTTGCATAAAACAACTAGCGAGTTCAATTAAGACTTTAAATACTTGTGAGCTTTATAAATAATTTATTTGAATTATATATATACTTTTTTTTTTGTCTAAGTTGTTTTATACATATGTTGCTTTATCATGTTTAATATTTATAATTAAATAAAAAATGAAAACTAGGAACGTCAGATGGGAGGGGCTTATCATCTCAGTTTTCTCTAATTGGTCAAATATATATTATTATTATAATATATTGGTAGAATAATTCTTTAATTTAACTATTCACTGTTCATTTTCCATGTAATGACTATTAAAGTTTTTTATTGTAATTATTCAGGTGTAAATTATTATCCAGACCGTTGCTGAAGTAACCTGTGACATTTGTTACTTTTCTCACCGCTGGCCAGGATGAGCCAATCACAGTCGTTTGTGAAGGTTTTATTTTTCGCGATGGGTAAAAGGTGCTATGCGTTGTTCCTGGAAGGCTACTCAGCCTCACTGGCTCCATATGGTTAGGGTTGGTTCTGTATTTTGTCTGTTTTTCTAGCTGTTGTTTCTTTGCATTTGTTATATGTTGTGATAAATAAAGCATAATAAATGTCCCATTTGGAAAATATTGTCACATGATGTACTCATCTGATCACGTGAAATAATGAAGCACAACATTCAGGAAACAAATCTGTCTATGAGAGTGTCGTTATGATAAAACATAGTATCAAATTATTTTCCGTTTTATTCGCTGTCGCCAGTGCCGCATTCAGGGACGAACTGGATTTCTGTGAGAGTGAAAGTTGTACTGAAAGAGCGTTTGAGCAGAGTCACTTTTATCCCACTGTAAAACACACTGCAGAAATACCACTGATATTATCACATAAATTAATAGGTAAGAAAAATGCATTGGTGTCGACATGTTATTTCACACTTTCACTGTTATTTTACACTCTGTGTGTTTTGCAGATGCTCTTCCACTTGATGCAGTTGATGGTAACTTGATTCGCGCTGTGAAAGGATGTGTGTTTTCAGAGTGTCAGCCCACCCCTATGAAAGGACCCCTGACACTCGCTGCTGTGTCAAAGGTCAATAAACACAGCTTCATGTATAACTATTTTCCCACATTACAATTTATGAAATGACAAATGATATAGTGACCAAATAAGATTTTCAAAACTGTCTTCTATGGAGAAGTTCCCATGTATACTGGGCACAAGATGGAACTATCCAGTCCAACTCATGTCAAAACATGTAAAAGACATGTAAAAACAATGTCAAGCATTGAAGCATAATAAGCCTTTTGATCAAAATCTTATAAATCATGAGAAACATAAATGATAGAGGTGCTCAGACTTTTCATTGATACTGTACATACTATGGTAAATGAATATAGTAATCATTCAGTACCATTGTATTTCCACTATCTTTTTATTAAGGTTGCATCCACATTTGTCGCCTCATTGTATTTTTCAGGATGTGTTGGAGAACATTTTGGATCTGGATGAGGATGTGCTATATAATGAGGAGTTTATTCAGTGTGTCAGTGGAGGAAAACTGTTTCCTGGCTCTATTCCACTGGCACACAGATACGGAGGCCATCAGGTAAACCAATATCATTTCAAACTGAGAGTGTTTGGGATGAAACCGTAAGTAGCTCAAATTGCCAATCACGTTTATTTTAATTTTTTTCAGTTTGGTTATTGGGCAGGACAGCTGGGTGATGGACGTGCCCATTTATTGGGTGAATACACAAACAAGTAAGGCATTTGGTAACCATGATCTGATACTCTACATTCACGGAATGTTTCATGCACATGTTGTATATGATCGGTGTACTGATGAGATTGTCCTGCAATGAAATTATTTCAAGATGTAGGAGTTGAAAGTGACCATATCTGCCATATTCCATTGTAATGTGATTAGATTGGATGGATGGTACATTATTAGAGCACTCTACAATCTGTCTTTAATGCAGAAAAGGTCAAAGATGGGAACTTCAGCTGAAAGGCTCAGGAAAAACACCATACTCACGGTAAATATCAACATCTGTTGCAATCAGTTTGGCTTATCTTATCATAGATTCATAAAGAATTGCATAGTGTGTCATTTTCTGTAATGATATACTGTATGTTTTCTAATGTTTTGTGTGTATGTGTAGGTCTGGTGATGGAAGGGCTGTGATTCGCTCCTCAGTGAGGGAGTTTCTGTGCAGTGAAGCCATGCACTTTCTGGGGATTCCCACCAGCAGAGCCCTCAGGTTTGTGTGTGTTTATATAATATATATACAGTTGTGCTCAAAAGTTTGCATACCCTGGCAGAAATTTTGAAATTTTGGCATTGATTTTGAAAATAGGACTGATCATGCAAAAAAACTGTCTTTTATTAAAGGATAGTGATCATATGAAGCCATTTATCATCACATAGTTGTTTGGCTCCTTTTCAGATCATAATGATAACAGAAATCACCCAAATGGCCCTGATCAAAAGATTACATAACCTTGAATGTTTGGCCTTGTTTCAGACACACAAGGTGACATACACAGGTTTAAATGGCAATTAAAGGTTAATTTCCCACACCTGTGGCTTTTTAAATTGCAATTAGAGTCTGTGTATAAATAGTCAATGAGTTTGTTAGCTTTCACGTAGATGCACTGAGCAGGCTAGATACTGAGCCATGGGGAGCAGAAAAGAACTGTCAAAAGACCTGCGTAACAAGGTAATGGAACTTTATAAAGATGGAAAAGGATATAAAAAGATATCCAAAGCCTTGAAAATGCCAGTCAGTACTGTTCAATCACTTATTAAGAAGTGGAAAATTCGGGGATCTCTTGATACCAAGCCAAGGTCAGTTAGACCAAGAAAGATTTCAGCCACAACTGCCAGAAGAATTGTTCAGGATACAAAGCAAAACCCACAGGTTACCTCAGGAGAAATACAGGCTGCTCTGGAAAAGACGGTGTGGTTGTTTCAAGGAGCACAATACGACGATACTTGAACAAAAATGAGCTGCATGGTCGAGTTGGCAGAAAGAAGCCTTTACTGTGCCATTGCCACAAAAAAGCCCGGTTACAATATGCCCGACAACACGTTGACACTCCTCACAGCTTCTGGCAAAGTGTAATTCGGAGTGACGAGATCAAAATAGAGCTTTATGGTCACAACCATAAGCGCTATGTTTGGAGAGGGGTCAACAAGTATTGTGCTCCTTGAATCAACCACACCGTCTTTTTCCATCTTTTTTAAATATTTTTATATACACACACACACACAAACACACAGAATAAAGCGTCCATCTGACGTGTGAGTAGATTGACCAACAATAGAATATAGAGCAGTGGGAAGTAGGCCAATAATATGGTTATGTGGAAATAAAACTACAAATATTTTCACTTTTAAACCCACTTTAGTATTGTGTAAATGCTTCACTTGTCTGGTAGCACAAAATGATGTGTTGTATTTGAATAATCTCAAATATAATATTTATTAGGCCTATTTATTATATTAATAATTATTTTAATTATTCTTCTAAATAACCTTTATTTGTGTGCCTTTCTCAGTAAATATTGGTTTGCGATTAATTAATCGGCGCATCATGTAAATAATTCAATTAAAAAGTTTGATCGATTGACAGCCCTAATCAGTGACACCTATTTATTCATCCGATTATCTAATCAGCCAATCGTGTGGCAGCAGTGCAATGCATAAAATCATGCAGATATGGGTCAGGAGCTTCAGTTAAAGTTCACATCAAACATCAGAATGGGGCAAAACATTTTGATCTCAGTGATTTCGACTGTGGCATGATTGTTGGTGTCAGACGGGCTGGTTTGAGTATTTGTGTAACTACTGATCTCCTGGGATTTTTATGCATTTTATATATGTAAATTTCAACTTCTACCTGGATTAATAAATGTTGTGAAAGTATTGTTTATTGTTAGTTCATGTTAGCTATTGTGTTACTATTGTTAAATAATATTAACAAATATGACCTTATTGTAAAGTGTTACCAAAATATATATATTTATACACTTTATTTATCCTATTCTGATGTGGTAATGATTATGCAAATTTGTGTTTGCTGAAGTTTGGGAGAATGAATAGGCATGGATAAATGTATTTACTGTATTTACCACACATGTGATTGTTTATTATATTATTTTTTTCTGTATTGTTATAGTCTGGTGCTGAGTGAAGAGCCGGTGTGGAGAGATCCGCTTTATAATGGCAATGTCATAAAAGAAAGAGGTAAATCTACAATCCGAGAAGAAAAAAAACATTAAAACACACATTGTTCTGTATTTATTTTCATAGATACATGATGTAAAACTGTGCCAATGCAACAGAAGACAAGCAGCATCTGCTTTATGTGTCTCTCTATCAGGAGCAGTCGTTCTCCGCTTGGCAAAGTCCTGGTTTCGTATCGGTTCACTGGAGATATTAACTAAAGCTGGAGAGCTGGGTGTATTAGAGTAAACTAGCTTTAACTCCTAAGAGTAAAATTTTTCTCTCTCTTGTTCTCGTTTCCTTTTTCATTTTTTATAATACTATGTATTTTCAGGACATTATTGGACTTTGTAATTAAAGAGCATTTTAAACCTATTGCCACAAATGACCCTGACAAATATGTGGTAAGTATTCAGTGTCTTCTGTGTGATTTTGAAGTGATGTTTAGTAATACAATGACAATATCATGCTTATTATAAGAGACACTTAAGTGTGGGATAAGGTTGATGAGTCATCTTGAGATTTTTTTTTATACTATTTTACCAATGGTTTTCATGTCGTGTGAAGACATTTTTCTTTCAAGTGGTGAATGAAACGGCACATTTAATCGCTCAGTGGATGTCGGTTGGATTTGCTCATGGTTAGTTCTCCTAGTCATTAACTCTCCTTGTCAGATTGTGGCACTTAAACACTAAACCAATCCCAAATTCTACAACTTAATGATCTGTCTTTGTGCTCAGGAGTCTGCAACACAGATAATTTCAGTCTGCTTTCTATTACCATTGATTATGGACCATTTGGATTTATGGATTCATATGACCCACGTGAGTGTCTTTCCATTCACACTAGCTCAAAAATGACACTTAAAGTGTTTAATTTGCTATGTTAAAATACTGTCTCCTATCCCAGTTTAAATATACAGAGTTATCTAAATAAGCCATTCATAGGTTCACCTTTAAATATTCACTTAATTACTACCACCCCGGTGTCGCGAGTTTGTGACTCCAGCCAGGCTCCTAAGCAACTAAATTGGCCCGGTTGCTAGGGAGGGTAGAGTCCCATGGGGTAACCTCCTTGTGGTCGTGATTAGTGGTTCTCACTTTCAATGGGGTGCGTGGTAAGTTGTGCATGGATCGTGGAGTAGCATGAGCTACCACATGCGGAGTCTCTGCGGTGTCATGCACAACGAGCCATGTGATAAGGTGTGCAGATTGACGGTCTCAGAAGTGGAGGCAACTGAGACTTGTCCTCCACCACCCGGATTGAGGTGAGTAACGGTGCCACCACGAGGACCTACTAAGTAGTGGGAATTGGGCATTCCAAATTGGGAGAAAAGGGGATAATAAAAAGAAAAAGATTCACTTAATTGCATTGTATCTTTTGTGCAGATTTTGTTCCTAACATGTCTGATGATGAGGGGCGGTACAGTATAGGGGCTCAGGCTAATGTGGGCCTGTTTAATCTACAGAAACTTCTAGAAGCTCTTCAGCAACTGCTGACCCCAGATCAGCTGTCACAGTTAGTGATTATGATGTTTTCTGTTTGTATTAAGTTGGGATGAAATGTGGGATTTATGTCTCATTTCAATTATTTGATTCAGGTCTCATCAAATACTGAGAGAATATCCACAAATGTACCATCAAAGGTGAGTGTCATTAGACCATTATACACAGTCACTTCTTGTGTTGTTCAGATTTGGAGATGAAGGTCTCAGATTGTATGACTGCATACCTCACTCACTACCTCATTGTATTACTCACTACATGTTGATAAACAAGTTTAAAACCCTTGTTTTGGAGCAATGGTTGATTGAGAGGAGAGTAGGTGGTATTTTGCGGTTGTCAATGATGGGTGGATTAGCATTGACAGCATTTACACTGTAAAAATTATGTGGTCACATGTGTATGGTCATATCACAAAACTTTTTTGACCCTGTTTGCACCTGTATTTAGCACTGGAAGAAACTAGAGGTAGACCGATATATCAGTTTTACCGATTAATCAGTGCCTATAGTTGCATCGGTTATCTGCAAAAATCTTCTCCAACTTCATTTCTTGTGAATAACAATAAACCTTATTCCTCATTAAACCTCATCTGGTGGAAAATACGTACACAAAACCCTTTATCAGCTAAATTTAGAAGCTATAAAAAGCTTAATTTGGTAAATGCTTACATATAGAGCATTGTAACAGAGCCAAGTCTCGGTCATTTCAAAATAAGAGTCCCCAGCGTATTTCAAGCTTATGTATATTTGAAAGTCCTGTGTTATGCACCAAATCTTGTTTTTATAGGTCATTTTTGGGAGTTTGGTTGCACAATAAACTGTAAGGATGTAAAATTTAAATTTTTGGTCAATACCTATTTTAACAAAAAAACTGTAGGCCAATACCAATCCTGATATTTTCCATCTCACCTTATTTTGTCATCAGATCACGGTTTTATAGGGGTGTAAAAATGCATCGTTTCTTCTGTCAAAGAAATTTCGATGCATTGATTACAGAATTTAAGAATTGATTTTCATTACTATGTTAATACCCAGTGTGACCGTCTCATATTACACAAGCGACAAGCCTTCTCGCAACAGACAAGGTGCGGAGCAGGCAAGATTAAAGGGATAGACAATTGCACTTTGAAAATAAGAACGTTTATGCGGCCGAGTTCACCGTGTGAATCTGCATAAGATTAAGTGGATGGATGGTTGAATGCTGCTGAGTTCGGCTTTCAATGTCATTATTCAAAACTTTGCATCCATCTGACCAAAGTTCGTTCAGTGTTGTTGCCTTCTTCTCCAATTACGATATATTATGTTAATATTGCTTTTGTATCTCCATAAAATGTCTTATTTCTCTATAGAACTTGGCTTAAATAAATGTGATTGGTGGGCAGTGAACAAAAACACACACTAGTTCATTTATTCTCTTTATAGTGAATTCTGCAGGAAATAGCAAGGTCAGTGACACGTGACAGATGCAAAAAGATAACACATTTTTATCTTTCACGGTGTGTGCCGCAAACAGTCCTGCATGACAATGCAATTGAATTCTGATGAACGAGCGTGACAAGCGGAGGTTTAGCCACCTGGCACCTATATCCCTATCGCTAAATGAATAGGGAACTCACAGTTACCACATCCTGTGTAAAACCACCTTTACACCCTACTAATAGATAGTTTCATTCTATGACCCTGCTCGACTTAAAGATGGATCTTATCTGCCTTCACAGGACATTTTATCTTAAATTTTTGGTGAAATAAATCTTAACGTTACATGATATGCTAATCTATTACGCTTATTTCACGGTTTACCGTCTGTTTGTGTGTGTTTGCATAAAGTCATTATGTTGCATCAGACATTGTTATTATTTATTCATATCGAATATATATTATGCATGTAAAATTTATATATACCATATTAAGTCTATATGTAACATTCATATATATAATGCATATCATGTTATGCATTTTTCTTTGTTTATATATGCAGCCACACATATAAGCCAATCCTCCTTGGTCCTAAATGCATCTGTGACTCTAGTGCTCAATTCTGGTGCATTTCTGTGCTTTCTAAATTAGAAATGTTCTGTAAAAACGTTTAGTCTTTTTTTTTTTTTTTTTTGGCATATTTTTGAAAATAATTATGAATTGTTCTAAAATAATCTAAATACAGTCGAACCGAATTGTGACCAAATTTCATATAATTTACCATGCATTGTAATTGTTAGGTAAAGAATCGTAATCAAATCTAATTGTTGTCAGCACGACAGAGTTTTACTTAGGAATTATGCTTAAAAATGTACAAGAAGGTACAAAAGCTTTTTTACTGTTCTAACATTAATTAATTTCTATTTAACAAGGATCCTCTTGAACGCATGACAGGCCAAAATTTTAAAGAGAGCCAAAGATATGAGTCGCATGGCACCGTGCAAGGGTCGGACATGTGAACAACGAGCTCTGTGCACTTTGCTAATTTTTTATTATTTTTGTGTCATAAACCGGTGAGATTCTATACACTCTGTTTCATAACTGTTCTATGAAGACAGTATGTCAAAGAATTCAAAATTCTCGGGCTCTGGAGACATTAAAAGACACTTACATGCTCAAGCTGATAACCCAGACAGGGCCACAGACCAGGGACTCAATTTGGACGGTGCGGCGGGAGAAATTCAACAGCAACTGTCCAACATGTCGGTGATGCTGACGAAGGTTGAGGTGGACTCGGAGGATCTTGCTGTAATACGTCGATCGATTACGGCCATGGAGGCGAAGTTCTCTGAGCTGGTTACAAGAATCGGGGATGTCGAGAAATGGATCGATTATCTGGAGTCATCGTAGTGTGAATTAGCTGCTAACCCACTAGCGACCAAGGCAGATTTGCAGTGCTTCTGGGAAAAGTTGGAAGACCTTGAGAATCGTAATCGGCGAAACAACCTCAGAATTGTTGGAATCCCTGAGAATGAAGAAGGCAGAGATATGGTGAAATTCCTAGATGAGCTCTTCCTGAGTCTGCTCGACATAACAGGCCATAAGCGGAAATCAAGTGAGCTCACAGAGTCCCGGCTCGGAGATCCGCTGAGGGAGACAGGCCCCGATCAATTCTGGCCAAATTTCTGAGATCATCCGATAAAGATCTTGTGTTACGTGAGGCGAGGAGTAAAGGAAGGCTTTCTTGGAAGAACCACAACATTTTCTTGTTCCAGACTTTGCAGATTTCGACAAGAGAGAAACTCTTACATCAACGGAAGATCGCTTTTGCACTGATGTTTCCGGCCAAATTGAGAATAGATACTAAGGATGGCCGCAAAACATTTACATGTCCCCCAGAAAGCATTATCCTTCATAAAGTCATTGGTATGAGTAAGCCATGATGTGATTCTCAAGTTGCTCCCAAGTGAGCTTGACTGACTGAACATTCACTTGACTGTCCGAGGAAGCTGGGCACCTTTTGTTTCTTTTTGTGATGTTCCACCTAGCGGCTGGAGTTTGTTTTGTGGAATAACAATCCTTCAAGAAACTTTTGCATCGACAATGGATCGCTTTTACACTGAAGTTTCCGGCCAGATTGAGAATAGATGCTAAGGATGGCTGCAAAGTATTTACTTGTCCCCAACAAGCATTGTCCTTTATAAAGTCAAGGGAATGAGTAAGTTATTGTGTGGTGCTCACTTGGCAGCCAAGTGGACCTGACTCACTGAACATTCACTTGACTGTCTGAGGAAACTGGGCACCTTCTTTGTTTCATTTTGTGTTGGTTCTTCCTAGCGGCTGGAGTCTGTTTTGTGGGATAACACTCCTTCAGGACAGTTGTGGATGAATCTGCTCGTTCTTTGTGCTTATGCCTCCTATTGGATGGAGTTTGTTTTGTGGAAAAAATTTTTGCATACATATTTATTTATTTATTTTTTGTGTGTGAGTTGCTTCCGCTAGAGGCTGGAGCTTGTTTTTGGGAGGAACACACCTTCGGGACAGTATGTGGATGAATCTACACGTTCTTTGTGTTTATTCTGCCTATTGGATGGAGTTTGTTTTATAGATTTTCTTCTGTTATGTAATTCTGTCTCACAAAATTTGTATAGAAGCACCGGACTTGAGCAATCTGATGGCAAAGTTGTCGCGGGGGTTTCGGTTTAGAGGGATGGACGCTGGTTGGCGCTGTCATACGTGGGGTTTTCTTTTTTCTGTTTGTTTGGTTCGGGGGGAAGTTCGGGGTTTGACTGTTGCACTAATGTTGGAATGTGGTGTTTATAATCTTGTTTTTGACATACAATCTATTTTTTCTAATATGTCAAAATGTCAAATGTTAATATGAGTGGATTGTCTCTCTCCACGTGGAATGTGAATGGGTTGGGGCACCCCATAAAAAGAAGGAAAATTATTTCTCTTCTTAAACGTAAGAAATATGATATAGTGTTTCTTCAAGGAACACATCTCTCCCTGCAGGAAGCTGAAATATTTGGGAAGATATGGGGTGGACATGTTTTTTTTAGTGCTGGCTCAAGTAAGAGCAAGGGAGTCATTATATTGATTAATAAACATCTACAATTCAAATGTCTCAAACAGACTAAAGATAAATTAGGGAGAGTCATTATTGTTTTAGCTGAAATTCAAGGGCAAAGGTTGATTTTGGCTAATATTTACGCACCTAACGCTGATGATCAGGGCTTTTTTATAGATCTTGAAGGGATGCTGCAAACCGCTGGCACCCCTCATGATATAATATTGGGAGGAGACTTTAATCTTTTGATGGACTCAGTCCTTGATCACAGTGAAGCAAAAGTGCGTAAACCCCCTAGAGCAACATTGACGCTTCACAGGATGTGTAAAAATTTGGTCTTACGGATATTTGGAGACTTTTGAACCCATCTGGTAGGGACTATAATTTTTTTTCATCAGTCCATAAGATTTATTCTAGAATAGATTTTTTTTTATATCCAAATCCCTCATTTCATCTGTTGTTGATTGCTCAATTGAAAATATCTTAGTCTTAGAGAGAGTCTTTTTCTACCATTCCCTCAGTGAAATCTGCTGGTGGTGAAATATTTACCTCGGCCATTGATATTAATAATGCTTTTAAAGAATTCTACTTTGATCTCTATAGTTCCACGTCTTCATTTACTGATGAAGATATTAGGAACTTTATGAAACCATTAGATCTCTCTAAACTGACAACTGAGCAAAAAAATTCTCTTGATTCTGAGATAACCTTGGAGGAGCTTGATAAGGTAATTAAGGCCTTGCCTACAGGCAAGGCTCCGGGGCCTGATGGTTTTTCCTCTGAGTTTTTCAAATCTTATGCTACAGAACTGGCTCCACTTTTGTTAGAAGTTTATACGGAATCATTAAAGAACGGAAAGCTTCCTCCAACCATGACGTAAGCCCGGATCAGTCTGATTCTTAAAAAGGACAAAGATCCAAGCGACTGTAAAAGTTATCGCCCAATTTCCCTGATCCAGTTAGATGTAAAAATGTTGTCCAAAATTCTGGCTAATCGATTAAGTAAAGTTATGACATCACTTATAGATCAGGTGGGGTTTATTCGAGGACATAGCTCTTCTGATAATATTAGGCATCTCATCAGTATCATGTGGTCAGTAGTAAATGATCAATCTCCGGTCGCTGCCATCTCACTTGACGCCAAAAAGGCATTTGATATGGTAGAATGGGATTATCCTTTTTAAGATTTTGGAAATGTATGGGTTCGGGAGTACATTTATTGGTTGGATTAAGTTACTATATAGACACCCTGTTGCAGCGGTAGAAACAAACGTGTTAATTTCAGATTATTTTACTCTGGATAGGGGCACCAGCAGGGTTGCCCACTTTCCCCATTATTGTTCTGTCTTGCCCTGGAACCATTAGCAGCCGCGATAAGAAAGGAGGATGATTTTCCAGGGGTGATTGCGGGAGTTGTGGTGCATAAGCTTCTGCAATAAAATGATATTTTATTATTCGTCTCCGACCCTACTAGATCTATGCCTTGCCTCCACAGAATTATTAACTCTTTTTCCAAGTTCTCAGGATACAAAGTCAATTGGTCTAAATCCGAAGCTTTGGCTTTGACAGCGTACTGTCCAGTAACGGTCTTCCAGCCGGGTGCCTTCCAGTGGCCCAAACAGGGAATTAAGTATTTGGGAATTTTATTCCCAGAAAATTTGTCTGATTTAGTAAGAGTTCATTTTGATCCCTTAATAAAAAGGTTTTCGAATGATGTGGACAGGTGGGCTTCATTACACTTATCGATGATTGTGAAGGTTAATGTTATTAAAATGAATTGTATTCCAAAATTCAACTATCTGCTTCAGTCTCTCCCTGTAGATGTCCCCCTCTCTTATTTCAAGCAATTTGATAGCATAGTGAAGTCCTTCATTTGGAATGGTAAGCATCCCAGGTTAAATTTCAATAAGTTACATAGGCCGATTGACAAAGGTGGGTTAGGCCTACACAAGATTTTGTTTTATTATTATGCATTTTGTCTTAGACATTTGGCTCATTGGTTGCTTCCACCTGAGAGAGCCCCTCCCTGGTTTTGTATTGAAAAGGAATTTCTTGCCCCTATCTCGCCACTGCAAAGACTTTCGATTAAACTAGCCGGAGAGGTTAAGTCGCACCCCGTTATTTTGCATTTGCACTCGATATGGACAAAAGTGTCCAGAGTGTTTAATTCTGATATTTATTTAAACATAGCCTCGAGCACATGGCTGAACCCTAAACTATGTATTAATAAGTCCCCTATTTGTTGGTCAGATTGGATTGTGAGGGGGGTTAATACACTTGGTGACCTATATGATAGTGGAGTATTGAGACCTTTTGAAAATTTGGTTCAACATTTTGGCATTCCCAGATCTCAGTTTTTATAAGTATTTACAGCTGCGCCACCTACTCTGCACTGTTTTTGGGAGTGTCACGCACCCACCCAGTGCGGCATATAGTCTGGGAGTGGTGCTTTTGGGAAGGGTCATGAGGCATCGGTGTATTACTCCCTGCTAATTTAGAGTCTGGGGGGACGGAACTTTGAATTCTCTCAAAAAATGTTGGAAGAAAGATCTAAACTTGACATTGGAGGAAGGGGTGTGGGCTAGGATCCTAAAAAATGTCAAGTCTGCATCTAGAGATGCAAGGTTTCGCCTTATGCAATTTAAGATTTTACATCTATTTTATTGGACCCCAATAGATTGTATAGGCTTGGTCTTAAAGACACACCCACCTGCTGGCGATGTCAGTCAGAGGTTGGAGACATAACTCATGTCTTTTGGGGGTGTGTTGAGATCCAGGAGTTCTGGTTGAAAGTTCAGAGTCTTATATGTGATGTATTGGGCACTTGGCTTTCACTTTACCCCAGACTCTGTATTTTGGGTGATGGGGTGTTCATCGACGTTGAGAATCGGCACATAAAGAGTTGGGTCCTAACGAGCGTCATGATCACCAGACAGGTTATTTTAAGGGGTTGGAGGTTGGTTGGAGTGCCCTCATTTCATGAGCGGTACTCGGAGATGGGGAGGGTGGCGGCCTTTGAGGAAGGGATGGGAGAATCGTATATATAGAAGGCTGGGAAATCTGGGGTTATTTGATAGGAAATGGGGCAGATATTTGGGGAGGGGTAGTGGAGAGGGAACTCTAGTTTTAAATATGTGTGTAATTTGATTGTTTTTTGAAAATATGCTTTTTATAAATTTTTTTATTTTTGTGTGTGTGTGTGTTTTTTTTTTTTTTGTTTGTTTGTTTTTTTTTTGTTGTTGTTGTTGTTTTTTTTTTAAATATTTATGACCACTGGGGTGTGTTTGTGTCGGGTGGGGGTGTTCGGGGGGAAGGGTTTAATTGTACATAATTTGATTCCACATTTTCTGTGGTGTTTATTTAATTTGTTGAATGGAATCAATAAAAATTGTTAATAACAAAAAAATAAATAATAAGTGGCCAATAAATATTGGCAGCCGATACATCGGTGCATCCCTATTAAACTACAGTTGGGATTTTATTCATCTTGTAGCCTCAATGTCTGTGCCCGTCACAGTAAAGAAAGACAAATACATTTTTTTTTTACATTCTATAAATCAATTTGAAAACCTTTCAGCTGATTAATTGGTTATCAGCCTTTTCCACCACCTTGGTAATTGGTATCGGCCAAATCCACTATCGGTCGGCCTCAGAAGAAACAGATGTTACTGTAAAACCACGTGTTAATGGGGACTAATTTTATTGTTTGCTGTTACAGATTTCATGAGCTGTTCAAAGCAAAGTTAGGCCTTCTGGGAAATGAAGAAGAAGATTCATATCTGATTGCATTTTTCCTGAAGGTAAATATTAAATAGATCTCATGATAAATGTTAAATGATGTAGGGTAATTGGTTATTATAAACTTTTTTTTAAATTTATTTTTAAATGTAGTTTTTATTTCTATTTTATTTTCAGTTCGTCATTCTAATTTAGCTTAGTTTTTGCCACCACTCTATGACTATAGTTTTAGTTGAGCTTTAGTTTGTGTTTGTGTGTGTGTGTGTGTGTGTGTGTGTGTGTGCTTATCACTTTTACATTTTCAGTTAATGAAACTGTTTTTATTCAGTTGTCGTTAACAATAATAACACTGGTATGATGTATGGTGGTGCTGTCAGTTAATGGAGGAAACTGAAGCAGACTTCACCATGACTTTCAGACAGCTGAGTGAAGTGACTCTATCTCAGCTTAAGAATGGATCCATTCCTCAGGTGCATGTCCATTTTATTCATACCTACAGCTGCTCTGATATCCACAATCTTCATTTCAGTCAATTAGCTCTGACTCTGTGTATCTTTACAGGCAATGTGGGCTCTTTCAGAGCTCTCCTCACATGAATATTTCACAGGCTATGTTAAGCTGTATTTACAGCGTCTGTCAAGGTAATGTTGCTGTAATATACACCCTTGCATACTATGGACTTCAGTTGATGTTGTAATTGTCTCCCACAGGCAGAATGGAGACTCAGATAAAGCTCGACAGCACAGAATGCAAAGTATGTTATCTTATTATGTACTTAAGAATTCATTTAACTTAAGTGAAACACAAGAGGAGGCAGTTTGTAAAAATTGCATGTTTTTACTGAATTCTTTAGTAATTATTCCACTATATGCACTTCCGTCTGTGATATGATTTTCTGAATGGACTGTAATTTATTTCAGGTATCAACCCAAGATATGTGTTGAGGAACTGGATGGCAGAATCTGCCATTAGAAAAGCAGAGAAAAATGACTTCTCAGAGGTATTTGCATATGTGATGCACTTTAACATACTAGCTATTTATGAGATTCAGATACTCTGCTAGGACACCTGTGTGAACTTGAAGGAAACAGACTTCATACATCAACCAAAGATCACTTTGACACCAGCTGTTTTAAAGTAATTGCAAAAATGGCTCAGAAAAGTTAATTTAGTTCTGTGAAAAGCTCTAGTATTGTCACACCTGCTATTATAACTTGTATTTTTTAGGTGGCGCTGTTGCAGCAGACACTTATGGAGCCATATGTGGAGCAGAGGGAGGCAGAGAGAATGGGATACTCCAGTAAACCTCCATCCTGGGCTCAGCAGCTGCGGGTCAGCTGTTCTTCTTAATTTACTCTGGAACCAGTGGACAACAGCATCCCGATTTCAGCATCATGTCAACATTGTAAACTCTCTGATGATACTACTGATGTGTCCAAAAAACATTTTAATGTTGCCATGACGTGAATAGATGTTAAAATTAATATTGTGAAAAATTCCTTGGCGTTCTTTGTTCTCTGAATGGAAACTCTTGTCATAACTTAATGAGGTGTCATTTCTGTTCCACTAACAAAACCAAATGGAATCACAAACAGGAAAATATTTAATTATCTTGGTTATATTTTTTATTATATTTCATTTTACTTATTTTAATACATTTCAAACAGGTTTCCTAAATTCTCCCCCTGTCTTCCATTGGTCAAACAAACTGATAATCCCACCACAAACTCACACCACTGGTTGAGTCAGTGTGGTTTGTAGAGTAATAAAATAACCAATAAAACTGCTTTTTCTAGTGTACTGATCTATCAGTGGAATGATCTACTGTGTATGTCATTTATTAATATTTGTCAAAAGTCCTTTTGATTCCTTTCAGGGAAACTTTTTTGTTAAAGTGGAAAAAATACCTTTAAATATCCCATGAAATGGCTTGATGAGTGCTTGGTATGACAGGATCATTGTTACAGTGCTGTGAAAACGTTTTTTTCCCCCTTCCTGATTTGTTCTATTTTTGTGTATTTTTCATACTAAATTGTTTTAGAACGAGATATAACATAATACAAAGGTAACCTGAGTAAACACAAAATACAGTTTTCAAATATATATATATATATATATATATATATATATATATATATATATATATATATATATATAAAAATAAATTCATTTTTATTTTATTTTTTTTATTTAAGCAAAAAAGTTTTTGATTGTGCCACATTTAGCAGCAACAACTGCAACCAAACGCTTCAGAAAACTGGAGATCAGTCTTTCACAATGCTGTGGTGGAAATTTGGCCCCCTCTTCTTTTCAGAACTGCTTCAGTTCAGCCACATTGGAGGGATTTTGAGCATGAACTGCCTGTGTAAGGTCCTGCCACAGCATCTCAGTCGGGTTCAAGTCAGGATTTTGATTAGGCCACTCCAAAACTTTTAATTTTGATTCTTTTGAGCATTTCAGAGGTGGACTTACTCCTATGCTTTGGATCATTGTCTTGCTGCATAATCCAGTTGCGCTTGAGCTTCAACTCATGGACTGATGACCGGAAGTTCTACTTCAGGATTTTCTGGTAGAGAGCAGAATTCATGTTTCCCTCAATTATGGCAAGTCGCCCTGGCCCTGAAGCAGCAAAGCATCCCCACACCATCACACTACCACCAATTGGAATTCTGTGTTTACGGGATGTAACGGGACCCCTGTCTTCCAAACAGTTCCACTTTTGACTCATCAGTCCACAGAAGAGGATCATGTGTGTTTTGGCCAAATTCAAATGAGCCTTAATGTTATGGGTTAGCAGTGGTTTTCGCCTCGTCACTCTTCCATGGATTGCATGTTTGGCCAGTGTCTTTCTGATAGTGGAGTCATGAACAGTGACCTTTATTGATGCGAGAGAGGCCTGCAGCTCCTTGGATGTTGTTCTTTTGTGACTTCCTAGATGAGTCTTCGCTGTGCTTTTGGGGGAATTTTGGAAGCGCAGCCACTTCTGGGAGGGTTCACTACTGTGCCAAGTTTTCTCCATTTGGAGATAATGACTCTCACTGTTGTATTTTGGAGTCCCAGAGCCTTTGAAATAGCTTTGTAACCCTTCCCAGACTGATGTATTTCAATCACCTTTTTCCTCATCATTTCTGGAATTTCTTTTGACCTTGGCATAGTGTGCTACTAGTTGGAGACCTTTTAGCCAACTTCATGGTGCTGAAAAAGTTCTATTCTAACAGTTCTAACATTTTTGCTTCAGAAAATAACATTATCATTTAAAAACTGTATTTTGTGTTTACTCAGATTGCTTTTGATTTATGTTAGATTTTGTTTGAATTTTTGAACTATATATTTTGTATATTTTGAGATATACACAAAAACAGAAGAAATCAGGGCAAATACTTTTTTACAGCACTGTACTTATTTCATATGCAAATATGCTAGCCAAACATAACAGTGGGCATTTACACTACATTGAAGTCTTAAAGGAAAAGCACCACCAAAACTGCATGTTTAGTAGAGAAAAGGTGGAAAATGGGCATGTATAACAAAATTTTGAGCAAAAAAAATTATATTATATTGTACATTGGCCCCATGTAAAATGGTCAAATTAAAAATCAAACAAGTATGGCAATGATCCTTTCAAATCCTGTCCCAAGGCAGATGGCTCTACATGGGAATGTCCAACCCTGGCCATTGCTCAAAATACACATAGCCATTCACCAGCAAAACCAGCTTGTCAACCAACTTTAACAGAAAGACCATGCTGGTTAACAACATGGCCATTCTGGTCCACTAGCTAGACCAGCATAATGAAACCAGCATGGAAATTCAAGAAAGCCTTGCTGTTTAAGCAAGTTAAGAAGCCTAGTATACTGGTACGCACCAGCATAAAAAATTTAACATATGACAGATCTTGCAGCATAGGTTAGGAGTGTCATTCTGAAAGAAAAGAGTTGTTTACTTCACCGTGTTTAATGTAATTCTTGACACTTGAGTTCAGTGATGGTTTTGAAAATATTGTCCATGTGACTGGCAGATGTTTTTTTTTTGTTGTTGTTGTTTTTTTTAATCAAGATGAAAAACAAGAAAAAAGGATGAATCAGAGTTATGTGTTAACTCGAAATGCACTTACCTGACATCGTGTCATTACTAGGGACAACATACATTTTACTCTAGATTTTTTGTAAGCTGCAGCCTGTAATTGATCAAGCACACACGATGCACAAAACAATGAGAAAGAAGAACAATCGGCAGCTGCCATGAGTAAACAAAATGTAGCTGCTAGCCTGCTACTCGGAAGAAGATTGCGCCAAAGTCTTTTTAGCAAGTCACTTAACTCGGCAGCCATCTTTGGAACATTCATGGGGAGCTATTTTTCAATGTAAACAAGTGCAGCTCCTATCTACTTGAATGGGGAAAGACTGAAATCTCCAAAACAGTTGGTCGATATACGATCAAAGAACATATTTCAGATCAGCAGAACAATCTGACTACACTGGTATCATAAATTGTGCTCTTTACTTCAGATTACGCCAAAAAACTAAATTTCCTCGGCTTTTCTAGCTAATGCACATTAGCATTCTCAAGTTGATTGACAGGCAATGTCTGTATCGTAAAGCTAATTAGCTCTTTACCCGTAAGGCGGGACTTCATTTTCTATATCTGTTGGGCGTTCCAATTTCTCCCATTCATTTTAATAGAAATGGACCGTCTCTGCTAAATAGTTTCTGATTGTGCTAATATTCTGTAAATTCCTAGAACAGAAACAACATAAAACTAACAATGTATCCAAAGAGTATCGCCTGTTTTACATATGTGTGAGCAGAGCTGCTACGTGACTTCATTGGGAGACACAAGTTGAGTGACAGTTGCAGCACTGTACAGAAAACCATTTCTGGATTACTTCATTGAGTTTTTCCTGGGATAACAGATTTAAATAATAAGATGTTTATCGAAAGTGGGTAATTGAAATCGATTATGCACTTAAAGGGATAGTTCACCCAAAAATGAAAATTCTCTCATCATTTACTCACCCTCATGCCATACCAAATGAATGACTTTCTTTCTTCTGCAGAACACAAATGAAGATTTTTCTAAGCTCTTCTAAGTGAGCTATTTCAGCTCTGTAGGTCCTCACAATGCAAGTGAATGGGTGCCAAAATCTTGAAGCTCCAAAAAGCACATAAAGCCATTATAAAAGAAATCTATACTGCTCCAGTAGATTAAATAATGTCTAACAGTCATGAAAGCTAATTTACATTAGGAAAGTGTTGCATGCTTGTTACAGCATGTTTTACTTGCATCAAGATGCCTTTTTCAGTAGAGCATTTTACGTTGAGTCATAAAAGCCTTTATTGTAAAAGACTGTGTTGATATATATAGAATTATAGTGCATTTTAAACATGTTTTACACTGAGTTCAGCATGTATCACGTGGTTAAAATAGGCTTAGTGCCTCATCACTCCATTCATTGTGGCTTTGGGATGCAGCACCTAACAAAAGTGCATTGGAAAAGGGCTGTTGGAAGCTTTGGGAGGTCTTGGGTGCTAGCTCTAGGACAGGAACCACTGTGGTAGCTGTGACAAGAACCTCATATGCCATTCCAGAACAGCAGAGCTGAAGGAAAAAAAAGGTGGCTGATGAGGCAGTTTGCGTATAAATGTACATTTTATTCACTTTTTCCAACTTTTGTTTCCATTTCTAGCAAGAAAGTAGTATTGTAGTTATTAAATATACACTTGGTTATCGCCAAAACTCTCTTGATTTTATTCTAGATTATTAGACCATTCAGTTCAGCAGAACCACAATGAAGCAGACGCATTACCTTTAATGGATACCAGATGGTGATAATCAGCTGCTGGTATCCTATCAACGATGTGACATTATGCTGCCTCAGTAGCCTGTCCAAAACCAGTTTCTGGAGGTACCTTCGTACGCAAATGCTGTCTGTTGAGTCACTGACTGATAGGGCAGCGAGGCAACAAGACAGCTACCTTTGGTTTCGGATGCAGCCAGTATCTGTCTGTTAATTGGTGGAGTTCCCACCCTCTTTTGGCGGCTCTGCCTCTTTTTGGAATCCCCCTTCCCGTTCGGAGGTCTCCTGGCTGCAGCTATACCTGCTTTGGCTTGCGCGACACTCAACCAGACTTCACTTGTGCATTTCAGATGAGAAGCATATTTATAATTTACAAAGCTCTGAATGCAAGATGAATCATAAAATTTGCTTTGGTGACCTGAAATTTTAACTGGGCGGCTGCAAAAAAAATATTTTTGAATGAAGGAAATACCCTGACTGTAGCGTTTGAATTATCCATAAATATTTTAAAAATTCTCTAAAGGCCTTTTCAGTTACAACTGCCTATGACGTAATATAGTAGCATTTTCCATTTTGCGTGGGTAACTTTGATTGAATATCTATCCGATCACAGTGGAGACGTCCTGTATTTGCCTGGATTGTGTAAATGCAGTCCAGCTAAAGAATATTCAGATACTATCTGGATATGAAACACATAGTAATGCAATGTGTAAATGGGGCCATTCATATTTGCATACATTCCTCAATAAGTGTGTCCTTATATAAACTTATGTATCATGTAAAAAGTTATTTCAAATGTAATTCCTTCTCTCAGAGGTTAAACACACGCCACTTAGCGCATAGAGGCATCTCTTGGACAGCGCTGTAGCTTGCAGAATGTAATTCACCCCAGTGGGGGACATCATTTATGTAAGCTACCCTGTCATGTTGTCCTATCAAATCAGAACGTAGTGATTCACTACCTTGGAATGCAAAGCCTTCATGGCTAAGAGACAGCTAATATTTCCAGACGACTGAAGTGCTAGGTGCTGAAGGCTGGTCGCCCGCCACACATTGCGCCTCAGCCTGCGCTGAATGCATCCGTTATTACCACCTTTTGCCAGAAGACCTGACCCAACATGATGCTGTTAAAAGGTTAGAGCTGTCCAAGGTGCTAGAGCAGACAGACAGTGGCGAGTTATGTCAATGTGCATGTGCCCCTGGCACCAGGCGTGCCGCCAGCGTTGGGAGAGGTCTCAAGTAAAAGACACAACAGTGCGATGGCAGATGGTTTTCACCCAGTTTGACATTGCAATTTGTACAGCCTGGGCCTCAGAGTAGTAAATTCCCATGCTTGCACAACAGAGCCTCTGATTGGGCTAATAATAGCCCATCATAGAAATAGTTCAAAATGCGCACGCCGCTCAGCTTCAACGGAGTGAGTGCTGCATCAATACACTTCAAGAGTGTGGAGAGTTAAGGAAAGTACTCTGAATTAATAAGCTGTTCCCTCGAATGCGATTCTCAAAAACAGCCTGAGACTAGGTGCAACTCGTACATGATGTGCATCCTTTAGATCTGTTGATGCAAATCAGCCCGAGGGCAGATGCGTAGTAAAATCTGTTTCTGAGATACCGTTTTGAATGGCCGCATAGCACATGATTCAAGCATCTCGGATCTAAAATGGGCCTAAGCCGCTGTCTCACTCCGGAATGCAAGACATCGGCTGTAGAACCTTTGTGTGCACCACAGTTCGGAACAATCTCTATCGCGTTATCTGTGAGGAGATTGTGAGTCCCTGTGTGCAACATAGGTGCATCCCGAACCGGGACCATAGATGAACGAATGCTGTAATTGAGAAAACGGGTCCACTGGCTCGCTTGCTAGAGGAGATTGCCACTCACCACTGTGAAGCGGTTGTGCACAGAGTGTGTGGGTAAAAGAAGTGTGAAGGGCTTCTTCGAGTGCGTGCGCCTCGTGCAGTGCAACGATCGCTTTTCTCTTTATGAGAACATCCTTTATTTAAACACAACACACAGAAGCAACAGTCCCGACAAACTCCGGGGGAGGGGAAGAGAAATTTTTTGTAAGAATCTTTGTGTATCATCACGGTGAACTCTGGTGGGGAATGAGTAGCGTGTGAATGTGTGTGCTTCTCTTGCAACAAGTGCTTTCTCTTTTTTTGTGAGAACATTGGTTGTGTGAACACAACATACACATTTGTGTATCATCCCAGCGATTTACGGGGAGAATATGCAGTGTATGAATGTGTGCGTCTCAATCTTTGCGACTAGCACATTTCTGATTTTTATGAAAACATAGTTTATGTGAACACAGTACACAGAAACAGCCTGTGTGAAGCCTCCTGGCAAACACCAGCGGGGAAGGGAAGCGAACAGTGTGTAAATGTTCATGTGTGTCGAGCATGTGCAGCGCAAGCAGACGCAACAAGCACTTTGTCCATTGTGTGATTGTTTATGTGAAAATCATCACACAGAAACAACACTTGTAACCTCCCAGCAAATTCAGATGAGGAGGGGAAGTGAATGGTGTGTAAATGTGCGTGCATCTTGAGCCGGTGCAGCGTGAGCAGACGCAACAATCACTTTCTCTATTGTGTGAGAAGAGTGTTTATATGAAAATCACCACACAGAGACAACACACATGTAATCTCCCAGTGAACTTCAGCAAGGAAGTGAAGAGCATGTAAATGCATGCATGTTGAGAATGTGCAGCGTGAGCAGATGCAACCAGTGCTTTGTCTATTGTGTGAGAAAATCATCACACAGAAACAACACACATGCAATCTCCCAGCGAACTTCGGTGAGGAGGCAGCGAGCGCATTTCTGTTTTTTGTTTTTTTTGTTTGTTTTGTTTTTGTGAAAAAACACAGAAACACATTTGTCTATCATCTTGGCATACCCAGTGAGGATGAGCAAAATGTGAACGTGGCGTCTCGAAGCGAGCGCATTTCTGTTCCTTGTGAGAACATTCTCTATTTTAACACAACACAGAAACTATTTGATGGCTTGGTTGTCTTTGCCGGAGCAGCAGGGGCTGTGTTTTCCGCTGGGCACTGATCTGAAATAGAGTGGTGAGTCATCATACTGAGTCGCTGGTACTTTTTGTGACCCGCAGCACCATCTTGAGGCAACCACTAAATAGATGGCTGGTTTTGAACTGTAATCCTCTGACTCTAAGGCCAGCACTTAATGAGAAGTGTAAGCATAACAGGTGAGAATGGCGCTGCCCTTTGAGACGCAGTCTTTTCACGACAGCCAGCCTGCAGGACCACTCATCCAGGTGAGATATTTCCGGCTCAACTGGAGGGGACCACTGTAAACCGAACTCCTCAACCACCCACGTGGGGACGCGAATCAGCTCTTATTAGTGGCATACGCACGCTCCTCACCCTCACTAGGGGGAGGGGCTGCAACATCCTCTATGGACCATTCTCCCATGTCCGAATCTACAGGAGACACGGCATCATTATCAGACCCGGCAAATATGACAAAACCGTGCTCATCCGTAGTGGTTGTCATGTGCGGACTGCACGGGCAAGGACGCTGCATGGGAAGATCGAGGTGCTCATGGGGCTTGCGCCGGTGCGAGATCCTCCTCAGGCTCTTCCATCTCTACCTTGTGGCCCCGCTGTACTTCCTCATGTGGTCCCTCGAGACTTAACACGAGGAAGCGGTTGGGAGAACGAGGGCGACCCTAGAGTGGAGTGTCTTGAGACTCATGTCCTCACAGTGAGGGCAGTCTGTCCCCATGAGAGCTGCTTCGGCATGGGTGCAGCATGTTGGTCTGACATAGCGATGTGTCACTCACAAGAACACTTGTGATACAACATCTTTGAAAAGACACGTACACACAAGCGGCTCTTTATATGAGTGTTTTACATCACTTGGACGGAATAATATATATATATATATATATATATATATATATATATATATATATATATATATTTCAAAGGATACAGCTCCTGCTGGAATGCTGCAGGAAGTGAGTAGATGTCTCACTGAGGCGAAGAACCCGATGCCGGCGGCATGGCAGAGAAACTCTTCGCCGGAACACTAGAGGAGGTGGGTGAATCTTTCACTGCAGGTGCTGAGAGTCAGGTTAAGAACATCCTGATGTATCTTCAGGGACATCCCATCTGCTGGAAGGTGTCCATCGACAATGAAGAGAGGGCTGTTCAGACGAGATGATTGTCGTAGTCAAGACGAGACAATGTCGGTCTTGAAAGAAGAAAATTCTGAAGAAATGGTGAGTGAGAGCCCGCTAATATAGGGCAAATGCGCGCCTAAATGGGCGGGGCTCAAACACCAATGCCAATCATAAGATTGGTGTTATGATACAAGGGCTTCAACTAGGTCATCGGAGAAGGAATTCCCCAAAGTGTTTTAACGCAATGTCGAGTGAACTGAATCAATAGGGAACAACTCATCTTCACATGTTACTAGAATTTTGTCATTGCTGATGTGTTGTTTGCTGCCATCTAGAGGTCACATGCTTTTGTGGTACACTAGACTAGCAGTTCTCAACCTTTTTAACTCCAAGGCCTCCATTATACAAAAGAATATGTGAAGGACCGGCCCCTCCCCCTGGAGTGTCAATAGAGAAAAGTAATGAATCACAAATAATTGTAACATTCTGGAAGTTTCAGAAACTGTCAGTTTAACACTAAAAGAGATGTTAGGCAGATTGTTATTCTCAGTCACTATTAATTTAAATTGCATCCTTTTTTTCCCCCATACAATGAAAGTGAATGGTGACTGAGGCTATCATTCTGCTTAACAAATTCTAGTTTGTTCCAGTTGAGAAAGTCATACAGGTTTGGAACAACATGAAGGTGAGTAAATGATGGCAAAATGTTTTTTTATTTTTATTTTTATTTTTTATTTTTTTGGTGAACAATTCCTTTAATAATAATGCTAATGGATATCCAGCAAAATATGAGTTGGTAGGAACACATTTTTTTGTTTGGTGTCCAAGAAGGGGTACTTAAGACTGGGGCTTCAAAAGACTTGAGAAACACTGCTTTAAGATAAGTGTAAACACTTCTAATCTCTCACCACTAGATGGCAAAAGATATCAATAAATCAGTTAGAAATATCATTTTAGCTGTGAACTACAATTCCTGGATTTTCAGTCAGCCATGTTGCCTATTATCAATTCCAGTTGCTTACATATACTGCTCATTATAACATTTAGAATAAGTATTTTACATTTGGTAGCAAACTGTCCTAAACTCATAAGGTAAATAGGTTATCTGTAGAGTGTAGCTCTGTTGTGCACCTGGTTTACATCTTAGAACAGCACATATACATCATACAAATATGAGAAAGTCTACCCTGGAGCAGATACCCATCTATTGGATATTTATGCTTTTTGGAGGAGTGGTGCCCACACAGTGTCTTGAATCAGAATTAGCTTTATTGCCAAGTATACTTACACATACAAGGAATTTGTCTTGGTGACAGGAGCTTCCAGTGTACAACAATACAAAAACAATACAAAAACAGCAGCAAGACATAGATAATAATAAAAAATAAAAAATAATTATACACACACGTACAGACACACACATACATACATACACACATACACATGGGTAGTGCAAATCTAATACAATCTGTTATGTACAGTGCAAATACAAATCTGTTATGTACAGTGCAAATGTTTTTTTTTTTTTTTGTTTTTCAGAGGAATGAAATGGCAGAAGAGGTTGGATGTGTTGGATAAATATAAGAAAGACTAAACTGTGTATTGCACATAGTTATTGCTCAATGGGGCAATTTAACTGTTCATGAGATGGATAGCCTGAGGGAAAAAACTGTTCCTGTGCCTGACGGTTCTGGTGCTCAGAGCTCTGAAGCGTCGGCCAGAAGGCAACAGTTAGAAAAGGTAGTGAGCAGGGTGAGTGAGGTCCAGAGTGATTTTTCCAGCCTTTTTCCTCACTCTGGAAGTGTATAGGGGGGGGGGATAACCAATAATCCTCTCAGCAGTCCAAACTGTCCTTTGTAGTCTTCTGATGTCTGATTTCGTAGCTGAACCAAACCAGACAGTTATTGAAGTGCAGAGGACAGACTCAATGACTGCTGAGTAAAACTGTATCAGCAGCGCCTGTGGCAGGTTGAATTTCCTCAGATGGCGAAGGAAGTACAACCTCTACTGGGCCTTTTTCACAATGGAGTCAATGTGGAGTCCCACTTCAGGTCCTGTGAGATGGTAGTGCCCAGGAACCTGAATGACTCCTCTGCTGCCGCAGTGCTGTTTAGAATGGTGAGGGGGGTCAGTGTTGGGGTGTTTCTCCTAAAGTCCACAATGATCTCAACCATTTTGAGCATGTTCAGCTCAAGGTTGTTTTGACTGCACCAGACAGCCAGCTGTTCAACCTCCCTTCTGAATGCAGACTCATCGTCATCTCGGATGAGGCCGATGACAGTGGTGTCGTCTGCAAACTTCAGGAGCTTGACAGAGGGGTCCTTGGCGATGCAGTCACTGGTGCAGAGGGAGAAGAGTAGTAGGGAGAGCACACATCCCTGGGGGGCACCAGTGCTGATTGTACAGGTGCTAGAAGTGAGTTTCCCCTGTCTCACAAGCTGCTGTCTGTCCATCAGAAAGCTGGTAATCCACTGGCAGATAGACATGGGAACAGAGAGTTGGTGTAATTTATTCTGGAGTATAGCTGGGATGATGGTGTTGAAAGCCGAACTGAGTCCACAAAAAGGATCCTTGCATATGTCCCTGGTCTGTCCAGATGTTGCAGGATATGATGCAATCCCATGTTGACTGCATCATCCACAGACCTGTTTGCTCGATAAGCAAATTGAAGGGGATCTAGAAAGGGTCCAGTGATGTTCCTCAGGTGGGCCAACACCAGTCTCTCAAATGATTTCATGACCACAGACGTCAGGGCGACAGGTCTGTAGTCATTAAGTCCTGTGATTTTTGGTTTCTTTGGGACAGGAATAATGATTGAGCGTTTGAAGCAGCATGGGACTTTACACTGCTCCAGTGATCTATTGAAGATCTGTGTGAAGCAGCAGCTGATGCAAGAGAGAGCAAAAGTGTTCCGTAGATAGGCCTACTAACCAGTTCCCTGAAAAATAAACCTGAAATTATGGAATATGGAGATATTCTTGCAAGCTTTTATGGGAATTTACATTTATTTATGAAAAGATAACTTGAATATCTAGAAACGTCTACTAGAAATAAATTATGTATAGGTATTGAAAATATGAATTTTGCCAATCCACATATATAGTCATATAAATTAATTCTTTTTTAAATTGTAAGTCTTTACAGCAGAATTCTGAGAAGACTCAACTTAAGTTGGTGGGACCAGAAGTTGTCTGTCTTTTTTTTTTTTTTTTTTTTTTTTTTTGGTGATTAACATTTTTCATTGATTCACACATCAAACAAAGAAAAGCAAAACATATATACACAGAATCAATATTTAACCCCCACTACCACTCCTCACCCTCCCAATCCCCAACCCTCAACAAACAACCCTGTGGTCACACATGAGCACATACACACACACACACACACACAATATATATATATATATATATATATATATATATATATATATATATATATATATATATATACATATCACAAACATTAATGACTATACCTCTCTCTCCACTGCCTCACCCCGAGAGCCCTCCAAGAACGACAAATATTTGCCCCATTTCCCAACAAACAAATCCATATTCCCCAGCCTTTTAGATGAGCCTTCTTCGAAAGCCGCCACCCTCCCCATCTCTAGGCACCACTCCTGAAATGGGGGCACTCCAGCTGACTTCTATCCCCTTAAAACAACTTGTCTGGTGATCATAACACTGGTTAGGACCCAATTGTTTATGTGTTTATTCCCTATATTGATGACTGCCCCACTGCCTAAAATACAGAGTCTGGGGCACAATGAAATTTGAGTGCTTAATATGTTTCACATAAATCTCTGAACTTCAACCAAAATTCTTGGATCTTAATACACCACCAAAAAACATGGGTTGTCTCCATCTTCTGATTGGCATTGCCAGCAGGTGGGTGTGTCTTTAAGACCAAGCCTATACAATCTAGAGGGGGTCCAATAGAATTGATGTAAAATCTTGAATTGCATTATGGGAACCCTTGCATCTCTAGATGCTGACTTGATGTTTTTTTAGAATCCTAGCCCACACTCCCTCCTCCAATACCAAGTTTAAATCTTTCTCCCATAATCTCTTGACAGAAGTTAAAGACTTCATCCCCCAGACTCTGAATTGGCAGGGAGTAATACACTGATGCCTCATGACCTTTTCCAAAAGCAGTAATCACCATTCCCAAAGTATCTGCCGCTTTATGGGGGTGTGTGCTACTCCCATAAATAGTACAGAGCAGGTGGAGCAGCTGTAAATACCTAAAAAACTGATATCTGGGAATCCCAAAATGTTGAACCAAATTTTCAAAGGATCTGAACACCCCACTCTCATATAGGTCACAGAGTGTATTAACCTCCCTCAAAATCCACTCTGACCAGCAGAAAGGGGACTTATTAATACATAATTTTGGGTTCAGCCATATGCTCGAGGCAACATTTAAATAAATGTCAGAATTAAACACTCTGGACACTTTTGTCTGAGTACTGAGTGCAAATGCGAGATAACGGTGTAACTTAACTTCTCCGATTAGTTTGATAGAAAAGTTTTGCAATGGCAAAATAGGGGCAAGAACTTCCTGTTCAATACAAAACCAGGGAGGGGCTCTCTCAGGTGGAAGTGACGAATGAGCCAAATGTCTGAGACCGAATGCATAATAATAAAACAAAATCTTGGGCAGGCCTAGCCCATCATTGTCAATTAGCCTATGCAACTTACTGAAATGCAATCTGGGACGTTTACCATTCCAAATGAAGGACTTCGCTATGCTATCAAATTGCTTGAAATAAGAGGGGGGGACATCTATAAGGAGAGACTGTAGCAGGTAGTTGAATTTTGGAATACAATTCATTTTAATAACATTAACCTTCCCAATCATAGATAAATGTAATGAAGCCCACCTGCCCACATTGCTCGAAAACATTTTTATTAAAGGGTCAAAATTAACTCTAACAAAATCACAAAAATTTGCTGGGAATAAAATACCCAAATACTCAATGCCCTGTTTGGGCCACTGGAATTTGCCCAGCTGAAAAGCTGTTACCAGGCAGTACGCTGTCAGAGCCAAAGCTTTGGATTTAGACCAATTAAATCTGTATCCTGAGAATTTAGAAAAGGAATTAATAATTCTGTGGAGGCAAGGCATATATCTAGCAGGGCCTGAGACAAATAATAAAATATCATCTACGTAAAGTAAAAGCTTATGCGCCATACCTCCAGCCACCACCCCTGGAAAATCATCCTCCTTTCTTATTGCAGCTGCTAATGGTTCCAGGGCAAGACAGAACAATAATGGGTAAGAGGGCAACCCTGCTGGGTACCCCTGTCCAGAGTAAAATTAGTAATCAGAAATTAATCCATTTGTTTGTACCGCTGTTACCAGGTGTCTATAAAGTAACTTAATCCAACCAATAAAAGTATTCCCGAACATGTACATTTCCAAAATCTTAAAAAGATAATCCCATTCTACCATATCAAATATTTTTTCGGCATCAAGTGAGATGGCATCGACCGGAGCCTGATCATTTGCCACTGACCACATGATATTGATGAAACGCCTAATGTTATCAGAAGAGCTACGGCCCCGAATAAACCCCACCTGATCTATATGTATAAGAGATGTCATAACTTAATCGGTTAGCCAAAGTTTTGACAATATTTTAACATCTAGCTGGATCAGGGAAATTGGACGGTAACTCTTACACTCACTTGGATCTTTGACCTTTTTAAGAATCAGACTGATCCAGGCTTGCGTCATGGCTGGCGGAAGCTTTCCATTCTTTAATGACTCTATATACATTTCTAGTAAAACTGGAGCTAGTTCTGTAGCGTAACATCTAAAAAACTCAGTGGCAAAGCCATCTAGCCCCAGAGACTTGCCTGTAGGCAAGGCCTTAATTACCTCTCCAAGCTCCTTCAAGGTTATGTTAATTCTTTAAAAGCATTATTAATATCAATGGCTGAGGTAAATATTTCACCACCAGCAGATTTCACTGAGGGAATGGTAGAAAAAGACTCTCTCTGTTTTATATATCTAGCCAGAAGTTTTCCTGCCTTGTCCCCCCGACTCAAAGTATGGCTGTCTTGCCCCGAATAGCCAAAATTACACCTTTCGCGACAAAATTGTATTATATCTGTATTTCAATCGTATCAATTCTCTGAGGCAATCAGATGACATTCGGTGCTTCAGCTCTGCCTCTGCACTTTTAATATTCCCTTCCAACTCCACAAGTTCTTGTGCTTTGAATGTTTTGGTGAATGAGGCACTGTATGATCCAGCCCCTAAGAACTGCCTGAAGTGCTTCCAAAGCCACACCCACAGAGGATACTGAGGACCAGTTGCTCTCCATATAAACATTGATTTCAGCCTTTAACATTTGTTGGAATTCAGGATTTTGCAAAAGGGATACATTAAAGCACCAACTATATGATTTCCTTTTCTCCATATGTGGCAACACCTCTAAACTCACCACTTAGATATAAAAAATAAATTTAAAAAATCTATTCTAAAAATGTATAGTCCCTACCAGATGGGTTCAAAAGTCTCCAAATATCTGTAAGATCAAGATTTTTACACATCCTGTGAAGCATCAGTGTTGCTCTAGGGAGCTTACACACTTTTGCTTCACAATGATCAAGGACCATCAAAAGATTAAAGTCTCCTCCCAATATTATATCATGAGGAGTGTCAGCGGCTTTTAACATCCCTTCAAGAAAAGCCCTGATCATCAACGTAGGTGCGTAAATATTAGCCAAAATCAACCTTTACCCTTGAATTTCTGCTAAAACAATAATGACTCTCCTAATTTATCTTTAATCTGTTTGAGACATTTGAATTGTAGATGCTTACTTGTAGATGCTTACTACAGTGTAATGACTCCCCTGCTCTTACTTGAGCCAGCACTAAAAAAAACATGTCCACCCCATATCTTCCCAAATGTTTCAGCTTCCTGTGGGGAAAGATGCGTTTCTTGAAGAAACACTATATCATATTTCTTACGCTTAAGAAGAGAAATAACTTTTCTTCTTTTTATGGGGTGCCCCAACCCATTCACATTCCATGTGGAGAGAGACAATCCACTCATATTAACATTTGACATTTTGACATAATAGAAAAAATAGATTGTATGTCAAAAACAAAATTTTAAAGACCACATTCCAACATTAGAGCAACAATCAAACCCCAAACTTCCCCCCGAACCTAACAAACAGAAAAAAGAAAAACATGCGCATTAACCCAGCACACGACAGTGCCAACTGGCGTCCATCCCTCTAAACTCAAACAGTCCATGTACGCCTACAAGAGCCCCCACGACAACTTTGCCATCGGATTGCTCAAGTCCAGTGTTTCTATGCAAATTTTGTGAGACAGAATTACATAACAAAAGATAATCTCTAAAACAAACTCCAGCCAATAGGTGGAATAAACACAAATAACGTGTAGATTCCACATAACTGTCCCGAAGGTGTTCCTCCACAAAACAAACTCCAGCCGCTAGGCAGAACCAGCGCAAAAAACAAAACAAAAAAAAAAGCACTCTGTTTCCTTGGACAGTCAAACGAATGGTCAGTGAGCCGGCCCATTCAGCTGCTACATGAGTGCACATGCCAATCAGCTAATCAACTCAAAACACCTGCAAAGGTTTCCTGAGCCTTCAAAATGGTCTCTCAGTTTGGTTCACTAGGCTACACAATCATGGGGAAGACTGCTGATCTGACAGTTGTCCAGAAGACAATCATTGACACCCTTCACAAGGAGGGTAAGCCACAAACATTCATTGCCAAAGAAGCTGGCTGTTCACAGAGTGCTGTATCCAAGCATGTTAACAGAAAGTAGAGTGGAAGGAAAAAGTGTGGAAGAAAAAGATGCACAACCAACCGAGAGAACCGCAGCCTTATGATTGTCAAGCAAAATCGATTCAAGAATTTGGGAGAACCTCACAAGGAATGGACTGAGGCTGGGGTCAAGGCATCAAGAGCCACCACATACAGACATGTCAAGGAATTTGGCTACAGTTGTCGTATTCCTCTTGTTATGCCACTCCTGGCGTCTTACCTGGGCTAAGGAGAAGAAGAACTGGACTGTTGCCCAGTGTTCCAAAGTCCTCTTTTCAGATGAGAGCAAGTTTTGTATTTCATTTGGAAACCAAGGTCCTAGAGTCTGGAGGAAGGGTGGAGAAGCTCATAGCCCAAGTTGCTTGAAGTCCAGTGTTAAGTTTCCACAGTCTGTGATGATTTGGGGTGCAGTGTCATCTGCTGGTGTTGGTCCATTGTGTTTTTTGAAAACCAAAGTCACTGCACCCGTTTACCAAGAAATTTTGGAGCAATTCATGCATCCTTCTGCTGACCAGCTTTTTAAAGATGCTGATTTCATTTTCCAGCAGGATTTGGCACCTGCCCACACTGCCAAAAGCACCAAAAGTTGGTTAAATGACCATGGTGTTGGTGTGCTTGACTGGCCAGCAAACTCACCAGACCTGAACCCCATAGAGAATCTATGGGGTATTGTCAAGAGGAAAATGAGAAACAAGAGACCAAAAAATGCAGATGAGCTGAAGGCCACTGTCAAAGAAACCTGGGCTTCCATACCACCTCAGCAGTGCCACAAACTGATCACCTCCATGCCATGCCAAATTGAGGCAGTAATTAAAGCAAAAGGAGCCCCTACCAAGTATTGAGTACATATACAGTAAATGAACATAATTTCCAGAAGGCCAACAATTCACTAAAAATGTTTTTTTATTGGTCTTATGATGTATTCTAATTTTTTGAGATAGTGAATTGGTGGGTTTTTGTTAAATGTGAGCCAAAATCATCACAATTAAAAGAACCAAAGACTTAAACTACTTCAGTCTGTGTGCATTGAATTTATTTAATACACAAGTTTCACAATTTGAGTTAAATTACTGAAATAAATGAACTTTTCCACGACATTCTAATTTATTGAGATGCACCTGTATATATATTAATTACCAGGAAATTGGTACTTCAATTCACCAAAGTGGCAATCAGCTGATCACCAAGTATAGTCAGGACATTACTGATGTAAAAAACATCACCATCACTATTTGAAAAAAGTCATTTTTCATCAAATCTAGACAGGCCCCATTTCCAACAGCCATCACTCCAACACCTTATCCTTGAGTAATCATGCTAAATTGATCATTTGGTACTAGAAAATCACTTGCCATTATATCAAACACAGCTGAAAGCTATTTGGTTCATTAAATGAAGCTTAACATCGTCTTTGTGTTTGTTTTTGAGTTGCCACAGTATGCAATAGACTGGCATGTCTTAAGGTCAATATTAGGCCAAAAATGGCAAAAAAGAAACAGCTTTCTCTAGAAACTCATCAGTTAATCAATGTTTTGAGGAATGAAGGCTATACAATGCTTGAAATTGCCAAAAAACTGAAGATTTCATACAAAGGTGTACACTACAGTCTTCAAAGACAAAGGACAACTGGCTCTAACAAGGACAGAAAGAGATGTGGAAGGCCAGATGTACAACTAAACAAGAGGATAAGTACATCAGAGTCTCTAGTTTGAGAAACAGATGCCTCACATGTCCTCAGCTGACAGCTTCATTGAATTCTACCGCTCAACACCAGTTTCATGTACAACAGTAAAGAGAAGACTCAGGGGTGCAGGCCTTATGGGAAGAATTGCAAAGAAAAAGCCACTTTTGAAACAGAAAAACAAAAAGAAAAGGTTAGAGTGGGCAAAGAAACGCAGACATTGCACAACAGATAATTGGAAAAGAGTGTTATGGATCTTAACCCCATTGAGCTTTTGTGGGGTTAGCTAGACTGTAAGGTGCGTGAGAAGTGCCCGACAAGACAGCCACATCTATGGCAAGTGCTACAGGAAGTGTGGGGTGAAATGTCACCTGAGTATTTGGACAAACTGACAGCTAGAATGCCAAGGATCTGCAAAGCTGTCATTGCGGCACGTGCAGAATTTTTTGATGAGAACTGTTTGAAGTAGTTTAAGAAGTTCTGAACATTTCTTTTCAAATTGTAATAGTAATTTTTCATGTTATTAATGTCCTGACTATACATTGTGATCAGTTGAATGTCACTTTGTTGAATAAAAGTACCAATTTCTTTCCATAAGAGCAAAATCTGTACATTATTCCAAACTTTTGTCTACCAGTGTATTTATAAATAAAAATCCATAATTCGTACAGTATGTGTTTACATGTATTTGCTTGTTGTCTTGCCAAGCAAATTGTGCATTTGAATAATAATAACTATGACTATATTTTTACATTTTCTGATAAAGATGTGAGTGGTGTTGCCTGTGCAAGATTCACGACCACAGTGCTTGGGTGTAGGAAAGGGTGTACACTCTGTAAAAGGGCACAAGAAGATAAATACTAACAAAAACTGAAAATTCAAACTGTTTTAAGACTAGTAAGACTTGTTGATTAGTAAGTATGGTGTATGAAACACACACAAAAAGATTTGGTTTAAGGACATAAAAATTAAATACAGTCATTTAAAAGACAACTTTTGGGTGGAGTCACGTGACGTGTTTCTTTGACAGTGGCCTTCAGCTCATCTGCATTTTTTGGTCTCTTGTTTCTCATTTTCCTCTTGACAATACCCCATAGATTCTCTATGGGGTTCAGGTCTGGTGAGTTTGCTGGCCAGTCAAGCACACCAACACCATGGTCATTTAACCAACTTTTGGTGCTTTTGGCAGTGTGGGCAGGTGCCAAATCCTGCTGGAAAATGAAATCAGCATCTTTAAAAAGCTGGTCAGCAGAAGGATGCATGAATTGCTCCAAAATTTCTTGGTAAACGGGTGCAGTGACTTTGGTTTTCAAAAAACACAATGGACCAACACCAGCAGATGACACTGCACCCCAAATCATCACAGACTGTGGAAACTTAACACTGGACTTCAAGCAACTTGGGCTATGAGCTTCTCCACCCTTCCTCCAGACTCTAGGACCTTGGTTTCCAAATGAAATACAAAACTTGCTCTCATCTGAAAAGAGGACTTTGGAACACTGGGTAACAGTCCAGTTCTTCTTCTCCTTAGCCCAGGTAAGACGCCAGGAGTGGCATAACAAGAGGAATACGACAACTGTAGCCAAATTCCTTGACATGTCTGTATGTGGTGGCTCTTGATGCCTTGACCCCAGCCTCAGTCCATTCCTTGTGAGGTTCTCCCAAATTCTTGAATCGATTTTGCTTGACAATCATAAGGCTGCGGTTCTCTCGGTTGGTTGTGCATCTTTTTCTTCCACACTTTTTCCTTCCACTCTACTTTCTGTTAACATGCTTGGATACAGCACTCTGTGAACAGCCAGCTTCTTTGGCAATGAATGTTTGTGGCTTACCCTCCTTGTGAAGGGTGTCAATGATTGTCTTCTGGACAACTGTCAGATCAGCAGTCTTCCCCATGATTGTGTAGCCTAGTGAACCAAACTGAGAGACCATTTTGAAGGCTCAGGAAACCTTTGCAGGTGTTTTGAGTTGATTAGCTGATTGGCATGTCACCATATTCTAATTTTTTGAGATAGTGAGTTGGTGGGTTTTTGTTAAATGTGAGCCAAAATCATCACAATTAAAAGAACCAAAGACTTAAACTACTTCAGTCTGTGTGCATTGAATTTATTTAATACACGAGTTTCACAATTTGAGTTGAATTACTGAAATAAATGAACTTTTCCACGACATTCTAATTTATTGAGATGCACCTGTATATATATATATATACAACAGTTAGTTCTGGTACTCAAATCTGATTGGACAAGAGACATTCCATGAGCATTGATGGTCCCACACAATCAGCACTCGGACGCTTCACTGTGTGTATCACTCCGCTTGTGTTCGTGCAAAACTAAAGTGTAAGAGCAGTGCAGATGTGTTAAGAGCTACTGTATGTGTGTCTCTTTACATGTATTTTTTTTTTATACATTATATATGTTAGCCAGCAGGTGGTAGCAAAAGATCATTTTTGTGTATAATATGAGCCAGTTAGGTGATGTGAAGTGAATCTGCGTCAGTCAGTGTTTACATACAACAGCACTCCGTGATCGCTTGTATTTCTACTACACGACTAAAGCAAGGAAATAGCTTTAAATGGCTTTAAATGAACAACTTCAGCATTAAGGCTCATCACAACTGAGAGACATAACAGACTGATTAATTACACAAACTCAAGGTGCTTACCTCTTACCGGACTTTCCGCATTGGAGAGGACACACTGTTTAAAATGGCAGAGGAGACTGCGGTTTCTTTAGTGAATGACTCTTGTGCACCGGCTTCCGCGAAATAGGGAGAAATAAGCCCGCTTGGATGGCTACTTTCCACTGAGAAAGCTGATCTTCAGAAAGCTGATAGCATCTCTGCTTGGGAGTGGCAAAAGGTGATCGTACAAGCTCCATCTCTCTCTCTCTCTCTCTCTTTCTCTCACACACACACACACACACACACACACACACACACACACACACACACACACACAAACACACACACACACACACATAAATCCTTGTTTATCCAATAACTTGGTAGAAACAACACAAGCCGTGAAACTATTTCTGAAGTGACATTTTTTAATTACTAATGAAGGCTTTGAACCAGCAATGGCAGATTCTGATCCGTCGTGTAAGAAAGTAGTTCCATGCACAAATGCGTTTTTATGACCGTACTCAGTTTTTCCTAATTTTTTAAAATATACTTGTTCATTGAACTGTTGTATATAAGCAATATTGCACTCTTGCTCATGTGATATTGCTTAAATATATAAACTCAGCAAAAAAAGAAACATCCTCTCACTTTCAACTGCTTTTATTTTCAGCAAACTTAACATGTAAATATTTGTATGAACATCTAAAACATAAACTGAACAAGTTTCACAGACATGTGACTAACAGAAATGTAATAATGTGTCCCTGAACAAAAGGGGGTGGTGGGGGGGGGGTGTCAAAATCAAAAGTAACAGTCAGTATCTGGTGTGGCCACAAGCTGCATTAAGTACTGCAGTGCATCTCCTCATGGACTGCACCAGATTTGCCAGTTCTTGCTGTGAGATGTTACCCCCCTCTTCCACCAAGGCACTTGCAAGTTCCCGGAAATTTCTGGGGGGAATGGCCCTAGCCCTCACCCTCCGATCCAACAGGTCCCAGACGTGCTCAATGGGATTGAGATCCGGGCTCTTTGCTGGCCATGGCAGAACACTGACATTCCTGTCTTGCAGGAAATCATGCACACAACGAGCAGTATGGCTGGTGGCATTGACATGCTGGAGGGTCATGACAGGATGAGCCTGCAGGAAGGGTATCACAGCAGGATGTCTTCCCTGTAATGCACAGCGTTGAGATTGCCTGCAATGACAACAAGCTCATTCTGATGATGCTGTGACACACCACCCCAGACCATGACGGACCCTCCACCTCCAAATCGATCACGCTCCAGAGTACAGGCCTCGGTGTAACGCTCATTCCTTCGATGATAAACGCGAGTCTGACCATCACCCCTGGTGAGACAACACCACGACTCGTCAGTGAAGAGCACTTTTTGCCAGTCCTGTCTGGTCCAGCGAAGGTGGGTTTGTGCCCATAGGCGTTGTTGCCGGTAATGTCTGGTAAGGACCTGCCTTACAACAGGCCTACAAGCCCTCAGTCCAGCCTATCTCAGCCTATTGCAGACAGTCTGAGCACTGATGGAGGGATTGAGCATTCCTGGTGTAACTCGGGCAGTTGTTGTTGCCATACTGTACCCGTCCCGCAGGTGTGATATTCGGATGTACCGATCCTGTGCTGGTGTTGTTACACGTGGTCTGCCACTGCGACAACGATCAGCTGTCCTTCCTGTCTGCCTGTAGCGTTGTCTTAGGCGTCTCACAGTACGGACATTGCAATTTATTGCCCTGGCCACATCTGCAGTCCTCATGCCTCCATGAAGCATGCCTAAGGTACGTTCACACAGGCATCTTTCTTTTGGTGTTTTTCAGAGTCAGTAGAAAGTTCTCTTTAGTGCCCTAAGTTTTTCTAACTGTGACCTTAATTGCCTAACGTCTGTAAGCTGTTAAGTGTCTTAATGACCGTTACACAGGTGCATGTTCATTAATTGTTTAAGGTTGTTTAAGCATGGAAAACATTGTTTATACCCTTTACAATAAAGATCTGTAAAGTTATTTGGATTTTTACAAAATCATCTTTAAAATACAGTGTCCTGAAAAAGGGATGTTTCTTTATTTTGCTGAGTTTATATATATATATATATATATATATATATATATATATATATATATATATATATTTATACACACACAGTAGTTAAAAACAGGTTATGATATGAGACTAAAAAAAAAAGATCAAACTGGTTACATTTTGTGCATATCAACAGTCTTTCAGTTCCACACCATCCAGCTAAAACAGCATAAATTGTAGCATCCGAATGAATTTTATATTCTCGTGAGAACACTTGTGAGGCTCATGGGCTCTTATTGAAGTGGGTAAATGGCCTCTTTCTTTATAAGGGCCAGTGGTTTCTAACGCACTCCCTGATTAGTGAATAAATCCGTGTTCCGAGGTCCTCATCTATGCGCATCATCACCACATGTGCCTGACATTGACTGTACTAAAAGAGGATCACAAAGTAGTGTGCATGCGTCATCGCTCGCAGTCAGAAGAGTACACTTTGAAAGGGAATGCGATTGACCATGCGTGATCCGATAAGTAAAGCAGAAAATCGAAGTATAACCAGGCCTTCAACATGCGTACATAAAAGGAAACTGTGTAGTTTCTGCATCACTAGCAGTAACAAACAGAACTGAAGCAGAAGAAATTAAGGTTTACCAAATATGTTGTCCTGTCCCAAACTCACGACTTTGGTTGAGGCAATATTATTATAGGGTGTTTGGCTGGTTATCATGGGGAATTAGCCCCTGCTGGTAGATGCAGTAACTATATTATTTTGTGGGTAGAAAAATACCAACATAATCACACGTTAAGTCGGCAGGTTGTTGCTGAGAGTTCTGGTACCTTATCATCAGCCATACTGTGCCGACTCACTTAGAAGTGGCATCTCCTATCACCATTTTTGCATCGGCTCAAGTGTGTTTACCTTCCCGTAGCATCAGCAGAATGGGAGACCCAGGTGTTACCACGTTGAAACCTTAAAGTAATCGTGTTTTCATAATCAGTGACAAGTGTGATTCAGGTTACAGTTTTTAAAATATGCATTCCTCTTCGCTGTATTACAGCCTGTCCAGATGAAAACAACTCACTTTTGGCGCCCCTCTGTGGACATTACACCCTGAAATTGGAGCTCACGTGTTCCAATATGCCCAACAACACTTACTGCTTTGGCCACTGGGGACAGTTTCACATTTCAGTAAGCACATTTTAGCTAAAGAAAAGTCAACCTACTGTTTCCGATTTCACTGTGCAGTTTTTCAAATCAACATTTTCCATATTTTCATCATTCATTATATTATATTTCAAAAATTTGCAGGAGAGCACAGAAAACTCGTCAACAACCTGTGTGTATTCGTTTGTTAAGTAGGAAAGCATAAAGGCCTAAACTGCAATATATTTAATATTTTTGAGTTCTCCAAAGACATGGATGGCTCTTATATGCTTTTTTTTTCCCATTTAGATTTACAGCTATAGCCACGATCAGATGGAATCTGTTGACTTTTTTTGCTCTGATTTTGGAGGAAAATCTGCAGAATGGATTTAAATATGGTAAGATACATTATGTTAAAGGAGTGTTTTGGGTTCAATACAAGTAAAGCTCAATCGGCAATATTTGTGGCATTATGTTGATATATAAAAAAAATTAAATACAAAAATTGATTCGTCCCTCCTTTTCTTTAAAAAAAGCAAAAATGGAGGTTACAGTGAAGCACTTACAATAGAAGTGAATGGGGCCAATTTGTGGAGGGTTTCAAGGCAGAAATGTGAATCTTATAATTTTATAAAAGCACTTACATTCGTTCTTCTGTTAAAACTCGTATTATTTGAGCTGAAAATTTGTTCAAATTATAATTGTTATGGTCGTTTTAGGGTTTACAGCGTTATGTTACAATGGCAACAAAGTTGCTAAGTTGGCTATAACTTTACAGAGAAAAGGTTAGTAAGTGATTTTATCACACTAAAATCATGTTTACAAACATATTGTTTATGTCTTGTGTCTAACCTTTTGAAACAGTGAGTATTTTAACGTTAATAAACTGGCCCCCATTTACTTCCATCGTAAGTGCCTCACTGTAACCCAGATTTGTGCTTTTTTCAAAGAAAAGGAGAGACAAGTTGAAATCAATTTTTGTGGTAACATTATGTCACAAACGCTGTCGATTGAGCTTAACTTCTATTGAACCTAAAATATTCTGTTAATGGTAGCTGAAAATATTATCATATTAACCAAAACATTTAATAAACAAACTAGCAAGGGACATGCATGTGTAGAACATTGTAAATAACAGAAATAAAGCACAGCTGTAAAGCTGCTCTGTAAAGCTTTCTGCTTAGTTCAGCAGCCTTAGATTCCATGTAGGCCTGGCTGTTGCTTGTTTTCAGTTTTCCTACACTAAGCACTAAATCAGCAACACACTCCTTTTCCAGGATTCTCTCTCTCTCTCTCTCTCTCTCTCTCTCTCTCTCCCTCTACCAACCCCTCTTCAGTGTCTCTCCACCTGCAGCTCAAGGCAATGACAGCTATTACAGGCCTCATTAGTGTGTTATAGCCGCAGAGAGGTTGAGCGGAGGGGGCCAGAGACACCGTCAGCTCCCCAGCTGTCAGGACCTGAGACAAGGGGAAGAAAAGCTCACCTCTTCCCAGCACCACTTCATCAGAGCCCCAACCAGAGGGCCAGGCTTCCTCCTGGCTAATGAGAACGTGCAGGACTTGATTTCATACATTTTGGACCCAGTGCAGGGAGAAAACTTTGCTGAGGCTGCTACGGCAGCAAAATATCATCTGGAAAAATCTTCCACCTGACAAATTTAAAATCCATTGCGGTTTATTATTTATATGTTTCTCTCAGCCTCCCTAATGCACTTATTTATTTGTCTGGAAGCTTCAACTTTTAGAGAACATTTCGGAGTGTTATGTCCAATTGAAATAAACTCCTGACGTTTTGGAACAGGCGGAAGTGCACAAATTTCATTGTGTAATGCAGTCTCGCCTCACTAACTGTACAGCTGTTACAGTCTAATGAAATCACACTGTACACAGTGCACCTAATTGACTTCTCTCAGCTGATGGATTGCACACAACCCTACATTCAAAAGTTTTACTATACACCTTAAATATTGGTAAATTATAATGAAAGAGTGTCTCGTGTAAAAACAAAAAAACACACTCATGCACAGGGCACAATATCAGAATAGGCTGTGATACTGTGTTAAATTGATGCAATAGTAAGTAATTTGAATGAATAGGGTACGAATTGTTGTCCCAATGATTTTGTTCCTTGGAGTGAGGACTATTAGATATGTTGGTTAAACTATTATCTAACATAAAATTAACAGCATAAAAGTAACCAGTACCAGAAAAATTGTAAGACATATATATATTCACTACCGGTCAAAAGTTTTGAAACACGACTGAAATGTTTCTCATGATCTTAAAAATCTTTTGATCTGAAGGCGAATGCTTAAATGTATGAAATTAGTTTTGTAAACAAAAATATAATTGTGCCACCACATGAATTTATTTCATTATAAAACTAAAATTTTATTAAAAAAAAAAAGTTTTTGAAATTGATGACTTGGACCAAATAATAAAGAAAAGCAGCCAATAAGTGCCCAACATGGATGGAAACTCCTTCAATACTGTTTAAAAAGCATCCCAGGGTGAGACCTCAAGAAGTTGGTTGAGAAAATGTCAAGAGTACATGTCTGCAAATTCTAGGCAAAGGGTGACTACTTTGAAGATGCTAAAATATAACAGTTTTGTTTTATTTTGGATTTTGTATAGTCACAACACAATTCCCAAAGTTCCATTTATGTTATTCCATAGTTTTGATGACTTTACTATTATTCTAAATGTGAAAAACAAAACAAAATTATAATAAAGAATAAGTGTTTCAAAACTTTTGACCTGTAGTGTATATATACTGTATATAATTTATGGGATATAAAAGTTTATCAATAACAATAAAACAACATTTACTTGCTAATCACTACCAGTGTTCCAATCACCTCCTTTCAGTGTAATCGAATTACTTTAAAAGTCAAAAAGTAGTGTAACACATTACATTTTACATTCTTGTAATCAGATTACAGTTACTGACTTTCAGTTCAGTTAATTTCTGTTAAGTACATTACTTGGGCTACACATATGTCTAAAATAATATTTATGTAGAATACATTTCAAACATGAAATTAATTATTTTGAATTTCTTTGAGCAGACAAGCCAAAACTTTACTGTGAAAAGTGTTTTACAAAGTAAATTCAAGTAATTAGTAATATGATTACTTTTAACATTAAATGTGTGCTCAGTAACTTTTTGCTTGTGTCATCTTGGACTTACAGTGACACCTAGTGGTGTGGATGCAGCATCATTCAAAATCAATAGTTTTCAGTTTCAGATGCCATTGTAGAAATTTACTATTCACAATCAGCCATGATTCATTTAATTCAAGAGAGAAAGTGTCCAATAACAAGATGGTTACTGAGATTAAGCGAGTAGTATTCAGCTGTTCATGTGATTCTAAAATGGCAGCCCCCATGAGGGCGCCCCTGTCCCATGTGGAATAAAACAGCTTTTAAGGTGAGCGGTCATGATTTTATACATGTTTCAAAATTACTATTAATTTCTTTAGAAGTAAAACTTTTTTAATGGGGAAAAAATTAGTGCACCTTTAAGTATTCAGTAAAATTACCTGATTGCAGATTTAAAAAGGTGATTCAGTTTTTCATAAAGGTAAATCATTTGTTTTAGATTGCGTTTTATGCTTAACTTACCCAACACTGGTCTCTACTAGACCCTGTTACCCATACTTGCCTAATTTTTCAAATTGTATTTTTATGTATTTATTATACAAATTGTCTTTATTTATTATGCATAAGCCCTGGTTAAAACTGAGGAGACAAGGGAATAACTTCATCACGGCAGCGAGAATTACCCCTCACCCCCACCCCTCCTGTTCCATCGTTCCATATGCTGAAGCTTCTGTTTGAAAGTATGATGGATGTGGCTCGTAAATGTGTTTCAGTTATAAGAGCAGCTCTCAGTTGGACTGTATTTCAGAACTTCATCCGTTAGAGTTGCAGCATGGCTTTATGAAGAATGAGACTATTTCCTCTCTGGAAACATGCCAGACCCATCCATCAGAAAGGAACTTTTCCACAAGAAGACAATTCACTACACTGCAAAAACTGCCCTTCTTGAAACAAGCAAAACACTTAAATATAGGGTGGAAAAAATCTTAAAATCAAACTTGTATTTCCAAACAATTGCAAATGGGGGAAGTGTTCAGGAACCTTATTAAAAGCTATTCTACAAACATGGTTTAGGGTTTTTCATAAATTCATAAACAAAGAATGAAATTATTAAATGCAACTCCTCCCACAGCTTTCAAGCTACTTCCACCAAACTCGGCACAGACCTTCATACTGTTCTGACTTAAGGCTAATTTATACTTACTGGTCAGACTGCCTTCTTTTATTCTCTAGTATTCTATTATTCTCTATAACTCTTTTATTCAGGCTTCTTTATAACTCTAGATTTTTTGTAAGGGCTTTGCTGTTTCTTGTCCTCTCTTGATCGTCCTCCCTGCCCTCTATCAACGCTAATCTCATCCACTGCAACAGGTCTTTGGCACGTCAAGAGGTTGCAGGAGTGCATGAAGTGATTGTGTGTCTGTGTGATGGTGTGTATTTCGAGTTCTCTCATCAGGAAGGTTGTGAGCTGTTGATATAACTCAAAGCTGTGGCCAGGCAGTAGTATCTGCTAACCGTATTAAGCCCCATCCCCACTGCTTGCCAACTTCATGGCTCGACCAATCCCAGTGAGCCATCAATCTGAATTTAGCCACCAGCTTCTGCCATGGAGTGCAACAAGCTGTCTCAAGTTCCCAGCGGTTCCCTGTTGGAACACATGCAGAAACTCCGGTAGGAAAAAAACATACCCACCATGGCGCTGAGTTTCAGCAGATGTAAAATATTAAGTCAGGTTTCCCAGAACAACATGACGCCCTCAGCCTCCGCCTTGTAAATCACAGCCATGTCAGTGTGGAAATCTGTGCAAACTGTTTGCATGCCAGAGGGGGATGAACACATGCCCAGTGTACCCCAAAATGCACCTACGCTCACAACCTGCAAGTCATTTCAAACAAGGCTTGGAATAGTTGCAGTTGGCACTGTGATATAGACAGGTCTCTAGTCTCTAAGCCATCACTAAAATCTAAATAACAAAGTGCTTTTGAGAATGGACAGAACAGTGGAAGTTTTAGCTCAACATTCATTAGTGTCTATGGGTTGGCTGACATGAAACATATTAAAAATGTACTTCTTCTGGTAACATCTACACTAAATGGGTTAAAAAAAAAAAAAAAAGAAATATAGTAGTTCACATCAAAAATGTAATTATTTACTCACCCTAACCCTCTATGGCATGAATTTTTATTTTGGGGGGGAAAAAATATCTCACCCCATTTTTTGGGAGCTTGGGGGACCCTGATAATATATCCATCATAAAATGTGTTCGTCCAATCCCCCCCAACCAGATATTGGTTTGTTGCCTCTGGGCAACAATGTGCTACGAGGGTACTGAAACACCAAGGATTTCTATAGCACATATGATAAGTGGAATAAGGAAAACAAGCAATATATGCATTAGAAAAACTTTTATTTTGACAAACATCAACCACAAATGTTCCAACCAATCACAAACAATCAAATAAAAAAAACCTCTACTAATTACAACTAACACCTCATGTATACATTTTTCTCACATTTCATATAAACATATAAACCAACATCCAAATGACTCTGTGTGTGTTTGTGTTTGTGTGTGTGTGTTCCATAGGCTTTCAGCGATGTATGACTTGATGGTATACAGCTTCATATGTTCCTTCTTTCTCATGACAGTGCCTTCACAATCTTTCGGAAGAGCAGCCAGGTGATATGGTCCTAATTATGCATCCGAGCACATCTCCACACTTTAGCATGATATTGCCCGAACAAAAGTGGTCTAACTGCACAATATTGCCCTGAGGCAACAAACCAAAAAACACAGTTTTAGTATATAAATAAAAACAAAAGAAATCTTTAAACAATCAAACATACTTCTTTACATACTCATGCACATGCACATATTTTTTTATATAAAGTTATTTCAATTTAAACATGTTAAAAAGTGATATTTATCTTACCAATTGGAGGCACTCTGTCCCATGCGACTTTTCTTCCTGAAAGGACTGCTCCACTCCCAGACAAAAGGCCAGACCCACTTCAGCCCCTCATTTCATTGAACACAGACATGTCAGGTGATATTATATATTTTCTTTTTATAAAAAAATAAATAAAAAATTAAAGGGGCGGTGTGAGATCCAAAAAAGTAGTTTGTTGCCTGAGGGCAACACCATGCCATAGAGGGCTAATGTCAAAATTTGACTTTTTCTTCCATGGAACACACACACACACACACACACACACACACACACACACACAAAAAAATCTTCACATGGTTTTTTGCCATATAATGAAACTGAATATTGACTTGGCTGTCAAGCTCCAAAAACAACCACAAAGCAAACAAACAAACAAACAAACAAACAAAACATTAACCCACAAGAAAAGTATAAAAATGTAAGTTGTTACATTTAGTTGTTATTCAATGTATGTATGCATTTATTTATTTATTTAGTCCCACTGTTCCTATTACATGACGAAATGTTCTAAAAAGATTATTATAATTATTATTATTATTTTATTTATTAATATATATATATATATACACTATATTGCCAAAAGTATTCACTCACCCATCCAAATAATTGAATTCAGGTGTTCCAATCACTTCCATGGCCACAGGTGTATAAAATAAAGCACCTAGGCATGCAGACTGTTTCTACAAACATTTGTTTAAGAATGGGCTGCTCTCAGGAGCTCGGTGAATTCCAGCATGGTACTGTGATAGGATGCCACCTGTGCAACAAGTCCAGTCGTGAAATTTCCTCGCTACTAAATATTCCACAGTCAACTGTCAGTGCTATTATAACAAAGTGGAAGCGATTGGGAATGACAGCAACTCAGCCACGAAGTGGTAGGCCACGTAAAATGACAGAGCGGGGTCAGCGGATGCTGAGGCGCATAGTGCGCAGAGGTCGCCAACTTTCTGCAGAGTCAATCGCTACAGACCTCCAAAGTTCATGTGGCCTTCAGATTAGCTCAAGAACAGTGCGTAGAGAGCTTCATGGAATGGGTTTCCATGGCCGAGCAGCTGCATCCAAGCCATACGTCACCAACTGCAATGCAAAGCGTCGGATGCAGTGGTGTAAAGCACGCCGCCACTGGACTCTAGAGCAGTGGAGATGCGTTCTCTGGAGTGACGAATAACGCTTCTCCATCTGGCAATCTGATGGACGAGTCTGGGTTTGGCGGTTGCCAGGAGAACGGTACTTGTCTGACTGCATTGTGCCAACTGTGAAGTTTGGTGGAGGGGAGATTATGGTGTGGGGTTGTTTTTCAGGAGCTGGGCTTGGCCCCTTAGTTCCAGTGAAAGGAACTCTGAATGCTTCAGCATACCAAGAGATTTTGGACAATTCCATGCTCCCAACTTTGTGGGAACAGTTTGGGGATGGCCCCTTCCTGTTCCAACATGACTGCGCACCAGTGCACAAAGCAAGGTCCATAAAGACATGGATGAGCGAGTTTGGTGTGGAAGAACTTGACTGGCCTGCACAGAGTCCTGACCTCAACCCGATAGAGCACCTTTGGGATGAATTAGAGTGAAGACTGCGAGCCAGGCCTTCTCGTCCAACATCAGTGTCTGACCTCACAAATGCGCTTCTGGAAGAATGGTCAAAAATTCCCATAAACACACTCCTAAACCTTGTGGAAAGCCTTCCCAGAAGAGTTGAAGCTGTTATAGCTGCAAAGGGTGGGCCGACGTCATATTAAACCCTATGGATTAAGAATGGGATGTCACTTAAGTTCATATGCGTCTAAAGGCAGATGAGCGAATACTTCTGGCAATATAGTGTATATATCAAATTTTATTTTTTTTACAATTTTTGCTTTTGTGTTCCATGGAAGAAAGTAGGTCATACAGGTTTGGAGCAACATTTATTTACTATTGCTTTACTGCAAGTCATAGAAATTCATTTTTGAACCAGTGAGTTGGGAATTGAGAAATGGTTGTTATCAGAGAGTATCTAGCAGAGATGGGCCACTTCTATTTAAATGAATGGGAGAAATTGGAACGCCCAACCAAGAGGCTCTAGCGCCCAACGGTCAGTGGATGTAGAAAGGAAGTCCTGCCTTACAGGTAAAAGAGCCAATCACCTTTTAGATACCACCTGTAAATCAACTTGACAACAAGCATGCGTATTAGCAATACAAGCCAGGAAAATTTCATTTTTTGGTGTAATCTGAGGTAAAGAAGCACAATTTATGATTCCAGTATTATAAGATCGTATTGCTGATTTGAAATATGGACTTATATCGTAATCTTGACCAACCATTTTTGAGATTTCAGTGTTCACCCATTCAAGTAGATAAGAGCTGCACTGGCATGACTGGAAATAGCCTCCCGAGAACGTTCCAAAGATGGCCGACAGTGGACTGACTTGCTAGAAAGACTTTGTTGTTATTCAGAACCAAAGGCTTTAAGGCTGTACTTAATGGTTCTTGAGCCATTCTTCTGCTGATGATATAATACAATGTTTCCTTCATCGCTATTCATTGCTGCTGCTGCTGAATCAACAATGCCACAGCAGAAATAATTAATGTTTTAACGGAGTGAGATTGCAGTCTGAATTGAATGTGATGAGAGAAAGACTGGGCACCGTGCATAATACAATGACAATAAATAGAAAACACATCTTTCTATTGCGTTATCCTCACTGGTTGCATGCAACAAATATACAGTATGAACAGTAAAGTCTTAGTCTGATTTGAAAACAAATGACTCTTTTAAGGCGGTACTTTTTAGTGAATCAGTTTGAACTGGTCAAATAAATGAATCACTCGCTGATTCGACTGGAGCGATTCTAGACGTACTCGCTGAAATGCAAGCCATTACTTTCAACACGTCCAACTTGAAATGAACCGAGAGCTGCTGCTATGCTATATGTACTTATAGCATAGTAAGAAACAGAATCGTTAAATCCCTCACAATTCCCATCCCTAACAATGAAAGTAATGTTTAAAGGTCAAATCAGGTACAAATATCTTCTTAGGAGAAAAAGCACGTTCACTTTTGTAGTGTAACTAGATATGTCCACAAGGAGGAAGCACTTCACCACTCTGTTGCTTTGTGCCTGTTGTGTTTGTTGAATTCATCATGGTTTTCATTGAGAACAGGGTGGACAGACTTTCAACAAAGTACAGATATAAAGTCTCACCGCACACCACCACAGCTTTGTTTGCCATATGAGTGAAAGACATTTATTTAAACAGTTACGATGTCTGCAGCTTTGACATTGATTTGAGGAGGAACTTGTTTCTTGCACGCTTGACATGAGTTGATTTTGTCTAGTAAAAGGCAAGGTTATGTTTACGTCCAAACAGTTTGGACAAGTCGGTTCCTGTTTAAGATGCAGGACTCACCGCTGTGTTCATTCGATGTGAAGGTTTATTTTGAGCCCCTGTGGAAGGCTACTAGCTGGCCTCCAGCAAATCAATATATTAAATCAAAAGAATCTCCTGTGAGAATGGTGGATGAGCAACAAATTTGGGCACGGGGGTACGGTTTGTTTTTTTGTATTATTAATCACCTGCTGGCAATAACAATCTTAAAATGATCAGCTACATGTGTTTAGAATACTTGAGATGGGCAGCCATGATTTTGCAGTTTGGGAAAATGTATAGCGTCTGCCCAAAATCCAAACTAAACTTTTCGCCAGATCTGCTAATGGTGGAGGAATTGAGAAAATGTATCGACCTAAAATATTGCCTAATGGCAATTTAAGTATACATTTTCGTCCTCTATTACATTACAATGGGATTAGATAGCATTTTTTTTTTAGTTTTTTTTTTTACTTTAGATTTTTTTTGGCAAAAGGATTTTTCCACTGCATGCTGTTTGTGTTGCAGCAGTTTCCTGGTGAAATGAACACTAGAGGTGCTACAAAAACGACTTTTACTTTCACACAAATCACGAGTAAAACTGCAGATTATCAGTTCATAAACACTTTCTTTTTGTTCTATTCCTCACACAATGCTATCTTATGACATCTAAACACTTTTACTATAGTGCATAACTTGTAGGGTGGTACATTTTAACATAGCATTAAATAAACAACTGCATTTAAAGGGATAGTTCACCCAAAAATGAAAATTCTCTCATCATTTACTCACCTTCATGCCATCCCAGATGTGTATGTGATCCAGATGTGTAATAACACAAATTAAGATTTTTAGAAGAATATTTCCACTCTGTAGGTCCATACAGTGCAAGTGAATGGTGACCAGAACTCAGAAGGTCCAAAAATGACATAAAGGCAGCATAAAAGTAATCCACACAACTCCAGTGGTTAAATCCATGACTTCAGCAGTGATATGATAGGTGTGGGTGAGAAACCGATCAATATTTAAGTCCTTTTTTACTATAAATCTCCACCTTTGACCAGCCCCAACCAGTAGGTGTCTGAATGTGAAAGTGAAAGTCACTTCCACATCAGAATGTAGAAGTGAAAGTGTAGATTTACAGTTAAACAAGGACTTAAATAATGATCTGTTTCTCACCCACACCTATCATGCCACTTCAGAAGACATGGATTAAACCACTTGAGTTTTAAAGATTACTTTTATGCTGTCTTTATGTGCTTTTTTGGAGCTTAAAAGTTTTGGTCACCATTCACTTGTATTGTATGGACCTACAGAGCTGAAATATTCTTCTAAAAATCTTCATTTGAGTTCTGCAGAAGAAAGAAAGTCAAGCACATCTGGAATGACATGAGAGTGAGTAAATGATGAGAGAATTTTCAATTTTGGGTGAACTATTCCTTTAAAAACTTGTCCAGAAGCCATAAAATTGCGTAGTAGCTCAACCGATAGAGCATCACACTTGCAATGCAAAGGACTGGGGTAGGAGTCCTGAAGAGCATGTGAGTTGACATACAGGTATGAGCTGAAAGTGTCAAAGAAACACCACAAATTGTTATGGTTGCTTCGACAGTTGTGTTTTTCATCTCACATTTGCTTTTTATGACACTATTAGTTAGGTCTAGGTTTAAGGTTTAGGGTAGTGAGGTCGGTTTTATTGATTTAAAACTTGATGGAGCATTAACTATAAAAACCTGAACTTTAAAAAATCTGTTTGGGAGAAAAATGTACTCACTTTTAGTGCCACACAGTGGACAATTCACCTTGGAACTACCGTAATATGAGTAATGAACCACGTATTTCATTTAGCAAAAATGTGGCCACAGTTATGTAATTTTTATGAGTATGGGAGTAATGTCAATAGCAAAGACTTGATTTTTAAGATCACGAGAAACATAAATTCCCAACATTTGACTGTGTATATTGTGTAAATTTTTCATATTAGTGGCAAACAGTCCAAGTCATTGTGTTATTCAGCATCATACATGAGGAAAATTCCTACTATTTGTCACAAAATGCAAATAATAAAATGCCCATAAACATTTAATCACACATAATTAGGATAGAAAAATAAATAGTCTTTTCAACTTTTAAAAGGGAAGAGAAAACTCTTCCCAAATCGTTTGTTATTGATGTCAAAGGTTGTGCGTCCAATTTAACTCTATGATATTCTGCCACAAATTAATTGCAAATGCAAACATGAACAGGTTGTGTGAGGCAGTATGACTGTGGCCATGATTTTATACTTGGCGAGAGTCAGTTTTGGACCCTGAGTCTACCTTTCACAGGAGACACAATGAGAATAACTGCGTTTGACAGTGACAGGTTAACATCTCTCCAATCTGGCTGCTCTGCTCTTTGGTCACATTGTGAAATGTGATTACTGAACATTTGTTGAAGATGCACAGAGTCACGTATGGTTTCTTTCAGATAGACAGACAGATACGTAGGGCTATTCGATTCCAGAAATTTGGGAATCGACTCCGATTCCGATTCCTGGTTTTGGAATCGATTCGATTCCAGACTCATATTTTCGATTCTTTATCAATTCCGAAAAAAAAAAAAAAAAACAGGAGGTAAAGTTAAATCTCAAAATAAACAGCTCACTAGCATTCTTTGCACTATTTATAATAGCAAGAATTACATTTACTATTAATTGGTCCATTCTAAAATTAAATCAGGGCCTGTATGCACATACCAAATTGCGCTGCTTCAATCCCATGAGATAAACTTGAGGGAAGTTTGAGTAGATGCAGCAGTATTTCGAAGAACTACTGCAAATAATCTTAAAAGCACCATTTAACCTATATTGAAATTGTCTGTTTCCACTCATGAGTTCTTGTTTAGAAAGAGGTTTATATTATAATGAACAGTAACTGTCCACTACCTTTTGTACACTGAATAAATGTCCAAACAATACACTTCAGTTTTATTTAAAAATCCAGGTTGTTGCACTGGTTTATTTCATTCAGTTTTAAAAATATATTATATTTTATAACGTATATTTAAAATGTTTGTTTTTGAATTTTATTTCATAAAAATAATTTTAATGTAAAATTGCGTAAAATATAGGCTAATTAAAAAAATGTGTGTAAAAGGTTTTAAAACACAGTAAAAATGTCCAGAACGAGTAGAGAAGCATTACATTCTCACTTTTATAAGTGCTGCACATTGGTCATTTAAACTTTAACATATTTAACATATATTGATGTGAACTGGGAAGCTGACTCAACTCTGCCATCTCCTTTTTGCAGACTTGTGTTGTAACATCGGGGACGTTGTTATTGTTTGCCAATTTAATGTCACAAATTTGACGTTACTTGATTTTAATCCAAAGTAAAAAAAAATAAAAAATACCGGCAAACAATACTGGTCTGGAGAGCAGATATGTTGAAGGGCTGTGTGATTGCGAATACAGATGAACAAATGAAGCGGATTTACAGATGCTGATGGACTACAAAAGACTCAAGAGTCAGGTTGATGATCGTTAAGATCAAAAATATTAATTATTTTGTAAATAGTTTTTGTGCTTTTTGGCTTCTGAAATGTGTAGTAGTTCAGTAGTCGAGGAAATAAACACAGTCTAAAAATATCAACCGGTTTCCCCAAAAGGAATCGACTCCAGCTTTGGAATCGATTCCAACGTTTTGATTCAATTCTTGATTCCCAAGGCCTCAGAATAGAGGAATCGATTCTTTTTGGAATTGATTCCCAGCCCTACAGATACGGACCGTCAGCAACCATTAAATCCTACAACCTGCAACCAAAATGACAACTTGTCGACTTGATCGAAGTGTCCTATGCATTTCTGAATCAAGTTTGTTGTAGAAGTTTTACCTTCAAATGTGTCCTAGCACATGGATAAGTTTAGACTTCGTTGTTTGCCCATCATAGTTTTATAATCCTTTTTTCTTTGTATAGTAGGTTTCTGTCTGGTCTGGCAGTCAGCCCACAATGACGCAACAGTTGGAGCATGTACAAGTCAATCAACAGGCAAACATGGCGGAGAGATCAGTGGTGTGGGTTTGGCGAGACTAATTGTGCACTAAGATAAACATGTCACTCACACCTTTCACGTTGTGTTGCACTTATTGATTGCCGTAAGTCCAGACAGGGTATGCTTATACCCATGGTGCCAAGGAGATGACAAGCATATACAGCTGAAGTCAGAAGTTTACATACACTTAGGTTGAAGTGATTAAAACTCATTTTTTAACCACTCCACTGATTTAATATTAGCAAATTATAGTTTTGGCAAGTTGTTTAGGACATCTACTTTGTGCATGACTCAAATAATTTTTCCAACAGTTGTTTACAGACAGACTGTTTTACTTTTAATGGACTATATCACAATTCTAGTGGGTCAGAACTACACTAAGTTAACTGTGCCTTTAAGCAGCTTGGAAAATTCCAGAAAATGATGTAAAGGCTTTAGACAATTAGCCAATTATCTTCTGATTGGAGGTGTATTGAATTTGAGATGTACCTGTGGATGTATTTTAAGGCCTACCTTCAAACTCAATGCCTCTTTGCTTGACATCATGGGGAAATCAAAAGAAATCAGCCAAGACCTCAGAAAAAAAATGGTGGACCTCCATAAGTCTGGTTCATCCTTGCGAGCAATTTCCAAATTCCTGAAGGTACCATGTTCATCTGTACAAACAATAGTACGCAAGTATAAACACCATGGGACCACACAGCCATCATACCGGTCAGGAAGGAGACGCATTCTGTCTCCTAGAGATGAACGTAGTTTGGTGCGAAAAGTGCAAATCAATCCCAGAACAACAGCAGAGTACCTTGTGAAGATGCTGGAGGAAACAGGTAGACAAGTATCTATATCCACAGTAAAACGAGTTCTGTATCAACATAGCCTGAAAGGCTGTTCAGCAAGGAAGAAGCCACTGCTCCAAAACCGCCATAAAAAAGCCAGACTACAATTTGCAAGTGCACATGGGGACAAAGATCTTACTTTTTGGAGAAATGTCCTCTGGTCTAATAAAACACATATTAAACTGTTTGGCCATAATGACCATCGTTATGTTTGGAGGAAAAAGGGTGAGGCTTGCAAGCCGAAGAACACCATCCTAACCGTGAAGCATGGGGGTGGCAGCATCGTGTTGTGAGGGTGCTTTGCTGCAGGAGGGACTGGTGCACTTCACAAAATAGATGGCATCATGAGAAAGGAAAATTATGTGGCTATATTTAAGCAACATCTCATGACATCAGCCAGGAAGTTAAAGCTCGGTCGCAAACGGGTCTTCCAAATGGACAATGACCCCAAGAATACCTCCAAAGTTATGTCAAAATGGCTTAAGGACAACAAGGTCAGGGTACTGGAGTGGCCATCACAAAGCCCTGACCTCAGTCTGATAGAAAATTTGTAGGCAGAATTGAAAAAGCATGTGTGAGCAAGGAGGCCTACAAACCTGACTCAGTTACACCAGTTCTGTCTGGAGGAATGGGCAAAAAATTCCAGCAACTTATTTTGAGAAGCTTGTGGAAGGCTACCCAAAAAGTTTGACCCAAGTTAACCAATTTAAAGGCAATGCTATTATTCTCTCTACTATTATTCTGACATTTCACATTCTTAAAGAGCCCATATTATGCTAATTTACAGGTTCAACATTATATTTTGGGGGTCTACTAGAATAGGTTTACATGCTTTAATGTTCAAAAAACACATTACTTTTCTCATACTGTACATTTATTTTCCACATACTCTGGCCGAAACGCTCTGATTTACCTCCTGTCTCTTTAAAGCCCCCCTTTCCGAAAAGCCCAGTCTGCTCTGATTGGTCAACCACGTAGAGCGATTGTCGGAAATGTAACGCCCCTCACCATAACTGAGTTTAAGGCTTCCTTAACAGCTGTAAACACCATTGTAACTATGGTAACAGTGGCATCGGTTTTTGCCCTACCAGCTCTAGCCCGAGTCCGATAATGAATGAAATAATGAAAGTTTGGAAGAACAAGCTGATCGAACCAAACCACCTTCAAGCAGGACTTGAGCAGGACGTTTCACAGTAGTACGTTTTAATTTTGTAGCTTTCTTACAAGTACACCGTTGATTATTGTGAACGTAATAAAGCTTGAAGTAAAAGACACATTGTGCATCAAAGTTAGTCATCTTTTGCTGGAATGGGTGTAGCCGAACTTTTTTTGCCCGAGATATTAACGGAGAACAGAGTCTTACTCCTAGTTAGTGAGCATGTTAGCCATGGGCTACTGTGGATAATGGCCGTAACATTACCGTTTGTAATTATATAAGACTCTTGAGATCGACCATTTTGTTACACAGTTTTAGGTAAAAGCCGGCCCACAGCTGAATAGTAAACCCTTATAAAAACAATAACATTACATAGCAAGTTGACTGAACACTACAGGCGATTGGAGATGTAAAATTACCATTTGTAAAAATAAATCCATCTCCACACTTGATCACTATTCATGACGGTAAGAACGACAATCTACATAATTCTACACAATTGTGGGTAAAAGTGGGCCCACAGCTAATTACCAAAACTATTTCAACACAATAACATTAGCTAGCAGGTTAACAGAGGCCTACAGCTGGGCACTGGGTGTACACCATAGCTACAACACAAAACTCCGCATTTGAACTCTCGGTAGCAGATAAATCGATAAATAATTAAGCATACTTACATGTTGGGAATTGGGCATTCCAAATTGGGGAGAAAAAAGGGGAGAAAAAAAAGCGCATACTTACAGGTTGTGATCCTGAAGCGCCAGATTTTCCCAACAAAGTGGGAACTGCACCATCTTTCAGGAGTAACCGTCTTGAAAATTCGACATTGGTTGTGGTTGTACTGCTGAGGAATATTGGTAAAAATACATTTGAACCACTGATTCTTCAATTTGTCTGCCTTTGGAAGTCCAAACAAAGAGATTTTGCTTTCGCAGTGAAGAAAACAGCGTCTTCTTGACATGGTGACAACATTAACCCAACTCATCCTGGCCTCTGCTATAACTACGTTTGAGGGCAGACCAAAGTAGCCCTTAGGGGCATTATACAAATGTGTTACATAGTGACGTAGATGCTTTACGGAAGAAATGGCTGGACTACAATCCAGCCATTTCTTGGAGTTCTTGAGCAGTGTTGTCTGTGGGAGATAATAACACCCTTTTGCGTGGACTTTGTGCTTTGTAACTTTGCAGACCTTTTACATGCACAAAGAGCTATGTTACACACTAAAGAAAAGATAAATTCCCAAAAGGCATAATAGGGCCTCTTTAAAATAATATAGAGATCCTAACTGACCTAAGACAGGGAATGTTTTCTACGATTAAATGTCAGGAATTGTGAAAAACTGAGTTTAAATGTATTTGGCTAAGGTTAATGTAAACTTCTGTCTTCAACTGTAAGTGTGGCCAAGGGTTGAATTTGGTGATATCAACTGGATTTCAAATGGAATATAAAAATGTGGGGTTAATACAAATCTTTAAAAGTGCCTGAAGGCCTAGAGACACGTGAAAGCTATAAGGAAGCACAGTGGTTACAAAATTAAGCATAGTTAGTTTTAATGCCATTTTTAAATTATGATTAAATGTATTATACTGTATGTAATCTCATAATAATATTTAGTAACACTTCACAGAGTCCATGTTACACATATTGCATGTTACTATAATTAATATAATGAATTGCTATTAACAACTAGATTTAGTCTGACAAAAATGTGAGCGGTGCTTGCCTTTGCAAAACTCGCTCAGCATTTGCTAAGCTATTGCTGTGTTCTCAGTGTTTTCTAAGGCATTGTTAGGTGGTTGCTAATGCATTCTGAGTGGTTGCTACAACATTGTTAAGTAATTATTTATTGTCCCAAATCAAAGTGCCCACCACCAATTCTATAGGATCTTCTATGTATGGCTGGAGGCCCTTAGTTAATGTATGGTAGTTGTTTAACCATTTTTCGTCTGCCAGACAAAACTTGTAAGTCTGATCACTTAGAATCACTTAGTAATAACGAGACTTATCTCATGAAAATTATGTGACTGTGGGGACATTTTTGCAAAATGACATTACATGGCTTCTTACACATATCATAGCCGTTTCGAGGTAAAATGTCCACTGTGTGGCGCTAAAAGCAAATAAAATTTGTAATGCTATATTGAGTTTAAATAAATAATAATAAAAAAAAACGTACCTTCCCACCCTAAACCTAACTGGTAATGTCAGAAAAAAACAATTGTGACATGAAAATTGCAATTGCTGAAGCAACCAGGGCTGCGTTTCCCAAAAGCGTCGTAAGCCTAAGAAGATCGTAGAAACCATTGGTGCCAATGGCTTCTATGATCAACTTAGGCTTACAATGCTTTTGGAAAATGCAGCCTAGGTGATTTGTGGTGCTTATATGATATTTTTGGCTCACATGTCGACTTAAGCGCTCTTCAGGATACCCTGGTTCTTTGCATCACAATACAAATGCAACAGTCTCTCAGGTGAGCTACCGCACAGTTTGATTGCATTTGAAAGAGCTTAGAAATGTAGTTGGTTATATAATGCAAATGTCTCTCTTTAAGTCATACTATAGTAAAAGTGTTTAGATGTCATAAGATAGCAACAGGGCAAAAAGTGAAGCATTTATGAATTGATAATGAGCCATTTTACTCGTGATTTGTGTGAAATTGAAAGAAAGTCATTGTTGTTATAGAGCCTCTAGTGTTAATTTCACCAGGAAACTGTAGCGATGCGTTCAACTGAGCCATGTAAAAATCTTTGAGCAAAAATGCACATATAGTATCATGATTCTATGAGAACAGGTTGGTATAAACACTCCTTTAGCACAAACAATGCAGGACAAGTTACATTCCGAAGTTTTAGACAGAAAATATATTAAAAGGTTAGTTCAGTCAAAAATGAAAATCCTCTCATTATTTACTCACCCTCATGATATTCCAGGTGTGTATGACTTTCCTTTCTTCACCAGAACACATTTGAAGAAAAATTTAAAAATATCTTGGCTCAGTAGGTCCTTAAAATGCAAGTGGATCACAGACAGTCAGCATAAACATCATCCATATGACTCCAGCTGTTAAATTAATGTCTTCTAAAGCAATACTATCAATTTTGGTGCAAAAAAGATCAATATTTAAGTACTTTTTAACTCTAAATCATCGCTTACGGTCAGCAGCGTCATGGGTGTGTGACGTAATCGCATTGGCATTTGAAACACATGAGAACTGACACACGTGCATCACAGCTGGAAGAGTAGCGCTGTTTACAAGTGAGAAGGAGCAACACTGTACAGAAGCTTGGTTGGTTTTGGTTTAGATCTGTATTTAAATCTGTTTCTCTACTCACAATGGTGCATTTGTGTGCTCATCCTGGATGTCCCAACCGTCGAGGAGAACGTGAGATTACGTCCATAACATGGCAATGTGAATACGTTACACGAGAGACCGCATGAACTCAGCCCTCTTGTGAAGCTTACCGGAAACTATTGTTTAAAGTAAAAAGTACTTAAATACTGATCTTTTTCACACCAAAAGCGATCGTATCACTTTAGAAGACATTAATTTAACAGCTGGACTCGTATGGATGACGCTTATGCTGACTGTGTGTGATTTTGGAGCTTCAAAAGAGAAATCAACATCTACTTGCATTTTAAGGACCTACTGAGCTAAGATATTTTTTAATTTTTCTTCAAATGTGTTCTGCTGAAGAAAGAAAGTCATACACAACTGGGATGGCATGAGGGTGAGTAAATGATGAGATTTTTGACTGAACTATCCCTCTAAGTATGAGCAAAAATAACAATATGCATGCCTTATCAAGCAACACTAATAAAAATGTGTAATTATTAGGGCTGTCAATTGCTTATTTTTTTATTTTTATTAAATACATGATGTGCAGATTAATTAATCAAATTAATAGCAATAAATCGCAAATCAGTATTTACTGAGAAAGACGTGTCAAGTTAAACGTAGTTTGAAACGTTGAAAAGCTCATCTCGAGAGCCCAGCATTCTGTTGTGCTCCATCTTTGAGCACAGGGCGTGTCATCTGCGGACGGCAGTGCTGCCTGTTGCTCTTGTGGCTTGACGAGGCGTGTTGCCTGTACAGATGGAGCTGAACTAACTGCCCACTACTGCCACAGATACACAAAAACATCAAGGTGGAACATGAAACTTGAATTGCTCCAATGGTAGGAACATTACTTATTACAGAATTTACATTCACATGATTAACTGCATTAATTTTTTTTAAATATTTTTTTACGTGTTATTTTCCATATAATTAATCCAACAAAATTTACCTCGACAGCCCTAGTAATTTTATGCAGCTCCACAAAATAATTCTACATTAAGTACATGTAGTTCATTAGTATTAAGTATCTAATTACACAGTGCTTACTAATATTTAAATGCACAGTAACAACTAACTGAACTTTTCTATTGTAATGGAAGAACTAGCAGAAATGATGTCTTGTTTTAAGATGGCGTTGGTTACAAACAATGATACACTTGACTTGAATAGGAACAGAACTGTCGTCCTGCATAAACAAGTGTCATCACTAACCATAAACAGGCCTACATCAAGCACTGTAATTACAATGGCAACTTCAGGATCTTGATTAAAGGAAAATCGACTCTCCTGACATCAAGTTGACAGTCAATTAATCACAGAAGGCTTATCAAAGCTCAGTGTGATCTGATACAGGAGCCCAAGCACTGCTCTCAATCTTGTGTCACTTTGGGACATCTGTCATCTTCTTTCTAACCTTGTTATGGCACCATGTTCAAACGCAGCTGCAGGTTATTTGATATATCTGTCAAAGAACATGCAAACAGATTACTGACCATTGAGGGTGACATTGGATCTCATGCTATACATCATGATCATTATCTATGACAAACTGATTCAAGACCATGTTCACAGTGAGCCCAGTATGGACATTGAGAGATAATCTTGGTACTGTTGATGTTCTCTATTTGAAAACTGAGATTATTTTTGCAATTCTTTTTGGTGACAGTAGTGGCATAGAAATTACACACTTCAGCTTTAACAAGTAATATGTTATCTATTTGCTAGTTTATTGCTAGTATTCTGATCACATAATGTGTACGCGACCTCACTAGCTATCTTGGCTTTTACTTGTGTTTCTTTCATACAAAATGAAACCTGATTTATTAGAGAAATAGAAATGCTAATTTGCAGCATTTAGTTGTAAAATGTGAGGATAAACTTTATATGTTTAACGTTCCATTAAGTCTTTATTTATTTGTCTTGTTTTTTTATTATCTCAGCAAAGAGTGAGTTAAGTCAATTTCATGCTTTCCCAGAAAGTCTAAAATTGTCCACTTGTATGCATTTGTGCCCAAACATATTGCTCTTTTGATGGGCATAGGTGGTATTTTATCATCTTGTTTCATTTTGTCTATTTGAGTGCTATAATTGCTTACAGAAGCATGGAAGCCTCCGTTTAAAATTACATGTCTTTTCTACTGTAGAGCGCAGTGTTTCCCCAATGTATATTTTTTCCGGCTCTATTTTAATCCTCTGTTATTATTTTTCATTTTGAATTCTTTTCTTTAATCATTACGTTCTGCTCAGTGTTTTCTTCGACAAAGCCAGAAGGGACTTAAAGCGGAGACAAGTCTTTTATTTTCCTATATTTGACCTGCCATGGATTGGCTTTGCTTCAAGACTAAAGCAGACATTATTGTTGAGTAACAACATTGAAATACTAGAGACGCTTTGATTCGACTCATAAATGTGACACTAAGCAGCCTATCTAACTAATTATGATTTGCATTTATATGGTTTATTTACAAAAACAAAATGTCCTTCAAATAAAATATTTTATTTATTTATCCAAGTATTTTATTTATTCATTTATTTATCTAAGTTTTTCATTTATTGGTTTTGTTATTTAATTTATTTGTTTATCCAAGGATTTTATTTATTCATCCAAGTATTACATTTATTGGTTTCATTGTTTAATTTATTGTTTATCCAAGGTTTTTTATTATTTATCCAAGTATTTTATTTTATGTATTTAATGTATATGTTTATCCAAGTATTTTTTATTCATTCATGTATTTTATTTATTTATTTACTATATTTATTTAAGCTTCCAAGTATTTTATTTATTTATCCAAGGATTGCATTTATACATTTATCCAAGTATTCATTCATCCAAGCATTTTATGTATTTTTTATTTATCCAATAATTAACAACACAAAACACATGGTTAGCAGAAACCATGTTTATCCCTACTGCAAGTGCACCACTATTAAAGACTCTTTTGAGGGGTCTGGGTAGCTCAGCGAGTAAAGATTCTGTCTACCACACCTGGAGTCGTAAGTTCGAATCCAGGGCGTGATGAGTGACTCCAGCCAGGTCTCCTAAGCAACCAAATTGGCCTGGTTGCTAGGAGGGTAGAGTCACATGGGGTAACCTCCTCGTGGTCGCTATAATGTGGTTCGTTCTCGGTGGGACACGTGGTCAGTTGTGCGTGGATGCCACGGAGAAAAGTGTAAAGCCTTCACATGCACTATGTCTCCGCAGTAAAGTGTTCAACAAGCAACGTGATAAGAAACACGGATTGACGGTCTCAGATGCGGAGGCAACTGGATTGAGGCAAGTCACTATGCCAGCACAAGGACTTAGAACGCATTGGGAATTGGGCATTCCAAATTGGGGAGAAAAAGAAAAAAACCTCTTTTGAATTATTTATTTTTATTTATTTATTTTACCTTGTGTAGCTTTGTTCCTGGTTTTTGAGAATGATTTTTGAGCATGTCACCGTGTCATGCAACCTTTCCATGTTGGCATCTGTTTAATTTGGCTAGCTTCTATCAACTGAATTTCAAGGTGAATTTGCAGCAATACACTGCAGAGTTTGATTGGACTCATAGACTATGCAATCAAATAAATAAATAAATAAATAAAAAGATATGGGAAGTGTTTTCTCCACTTTTTTGATAAGACTATAAATTGGCTTATGTAATTGTCTCGTCTAGCACCTTTAAAATGTTTTGCTGTTATGTAAAAAAAAAAAAAAAACAGTTTGTCCTCTACCTCCTGTACTCTAGAAGTAAATACCTTTATTGTGGTGGACAACAGACCTGAATGATGGGCAGATTTTGGAGACATCTTTTTCTTTGTTTACAGTTGGATGACCGCAAATTAAGTTGGGAAGTCTGCAAAAGACCAACCAAAATGCCTATTCGTCTACTAACCAAAATATCACAAGGTCGTCTGTCTGCTACACCGCCCTTTCTAATTCTAATTCTGTGTCTGATTTCAAGCCAGTCCACCATCCGACCTCATCACGGCACATCGAGCAGCCAAGGGAGGTACTTGTTGAGTTCCTGTAATTGAGGGAAAAAAGTATTAACTGCACACCAGTGTTGGGGAGACTACTATGAAATTGTTATCAGAGTTGGAGTCTTGATCTTGTGGTCTTGGTCTCAAGACCACTTGAGACCATATAAACGTGGTCTTGGTCTGGATCTGGGACTCGTTACTTAGTGTCTTGGTCTGGGTCTCAACACTAAAAGTCTTTGTCTGGAACTGGGTCTCGGCTTATGGTCTTAGTCAAAACCGCAGTGTATTACCAGTGCACTAAATGCAATAATTATTTCAACCACTAGTTGGTGTGGCATCTTAACCATAACTGTGAATTTACAAGTACTTCTGCCTCTGTGTCATCTTGCATGGTTCAACAAGCACTGTCTTGCTCATCACATGTATGTAAGTGCAAGAACTATGGTCTAACAACACAAAGCAATCATTAGTGATTTATGGTTATAACTGCCATTTAGAGGCTATGACTTTATTTGCGGTAGCCGCGGCGCCCAATTGTTACGCTGCGTGAGTTATTGGTGGGAGTGGCCAGTATTCTTTGGGGTTGTTGGTGGGAGTAGGGCTGCACGATTATGACTAAAATCATAATTGAAGATTATTTCCCTTGATATTGTAATCGCTATTAATAATATTGATTCATATAAATGTATTGCATGCCGTATTATTTATGTAGCTACACATCCCAAACAAGCTGAGAACTGTGTTCTTGAATTAGCTCATTGCTGTTCTATGCATCAGTAAATCAAGACTTCACACTGTTCCTCTTAGCAGCATGAAAAACAACTGGTTTTCAAGTTGTGATTAAATTATATACAGAAAACGAGCAAAGAACACTCCCTTTATAATCACTGAAGCTGTCAATCACTTCAGTTCACCAGTTCAGTTCAGAGTACTGCACTCTCGCCAAAATTCCCGTTATAATCAATGAAGCTGTCTACACTGCACGATAAATGTCTTATTTACATAGTTTCTACACCTTGTTGTTTATAATGAGATAATTCACGAGAGTGCAGCAGCAGAACTCACAAGGTGCATTGTGGGATTGACAGCGATGCGGACAACGCGGTGAGGGCGGTTGAGAGCATCAAAAAGTTTAGATTTCTCAGCTTTACTCAAACGAGGAACAAAAAACTGTGGGTGGCAGTCAATCACTGTGCGCTGGAATCAGTGATATCTGTTGTAAGCACTTAAAATATGCCTTTAATGCTGGAGTTTCTGCTGGATTCAGTGCATTAATCACATCATCATGTATATTTCTGACTTCAAACAGACTTCAAAAACTAAGCTGACATCTTTCCAATTGTAATCGTGCATATATAAGATGATATTATTGATCGTATTCTGAAAACAATGATAGACAAAACACACTGGCTTTGCATATTACAAACACGCCCCAAAGCGGTAGCTGTCTAGCATGTTGAGCGGGGGTCAGCGGAGTTTTTTCGCGCAAGTAGAAATGTAAACGCCTCTGATTGGCTGTTGCATTCATACTCTCAACAGACATGTCTGTGATTTTGAAAAAGAAACATTGTTATTTTGTTATATTAATAACGCATATGAAACAATTATTTAATAAAGTTTCTTTACTTTACACTTTTCTTTTATTCATTTTCTTGGGGAAAACCTGAAACAAAAAGGTGGTAAAGTTTGATTGTTGACTTGTTTTTCCTTGTTCAATTAAGTAAAATAAATTAAAAGGTGTTAAAACATAACTGTCGAATATTATAAATGATTGCTGCAATAAATTCAGCATCTTGGTTCAAAATGTACTGCCTGGTTCTTGGACCGACAGGTCTTGGTTTGGGTCTTGGTCTTGGGGATAGGTCTTGGTCTGGATCTGGGTCTCGAGGGGTCTAGTCTTTATCTGGGTCTGGATCTTAGGGGGTCTAGTCTTGGTCTGAGTCTGGGTCTTGGGGGGTCTGGTCTTGACTACAACTCTGACTGTTATTCATCAATTTAAGTTTAAAGGTTCAGCAGTAGTTCCTGGTTTCCATGGGACAAAAACCTGTCACATTTGAATTGTTTAAAAAATGTGTGATGGTAGCCGCTTGTCAGTAACTCAGCAGAATGGTGTCTGTCACTGGAACATTCGGTAGCAACATGTCTAAACAGCTGAGCTTTCACACTACTGAAAAGTGTAGTTATGTTAGTAGTGTTAGTTAGATACTCTCAAACCTTGCTGCTGCACACATGCAAATACACATGCATCCCCAAACCATGCATGTACACAAAGTCCCCGGCTCCTGCATTTACTGACAATTACACGCCCCACTGGTTGCCCTCATATTAAAAGCTTCCTTTGTTGGGTGCCGCCCACTAAATAGCTTGCACGTGTTAGGGTTTTCTTAGGTTTATCAAGCACAACTGTGTGGGAAATGGAAGGGAATGAGAGTCATCATTACATTAACTTATCAGTTAACCCTACTCTACCGGCCCAACACAGACACAGTGACAGAGGCCATTTTTGTTTCTGCTCATTAAAAGATCACTCAAACCTAACCAACAGTCAGAATAACACTGAGAAGATTCAAAATATAGATGAGCGCATTGTTTCACATGGTGACACTATGGTTTTATAGACTTTAAAAATGATTTGCAGTTATGTATTACATATTACATATTACATGTAAACATCTATCAAGAAGATGGCCACAATATATATATATATATATATATATATATATATATATATATATATATATATATAAATAAGAGACAGTCAGGCCTTAGAGAGGCACTGGTCCAGGGCACGAAGGGTGGCAGCTTCATCAAATGCATTCATCAACTTAGCACAACTTGATACTTTAAGAGATTCATTTAATGATCTCCATTATTAAGCTGAAAGGCGAGCGGTGAAAGGATCAACAGAACATGCATGAGTGAGAATCTTGATGTCAGACGGTTACCTTTTAGACATGGGTCCCAGGGAAGCATCTAACTCACGCCGGACCCTCCCTGCTCTGTTCTTGGACCTGCAAGGACGCCAGCATGAAGAGACCACTCTCATGATTAGAGGTGCGCTTGGATTTTAAAGGCAGCAGCAATAAGGCCCTTCATTGAGTTCAGGTGCACCATATCACACGCTGCCAAACGGGAAAAAGCCACTGTGCCTATCCTCTCTCCTGCCCACTCCCACCTAGGAAGGGCAGCTGATCCAAAGGGTGGGGCATCGCTGACATCAGAGGAGGAGGTCGTCATGTCACCCTCCCCCCCCATCCCCCCTACGTTTAACTTGACACAGCATCCCAAAAACACAATGCTTCTTGTCTAGGGATGCTGAAAACTAGTAACACGCGACATTTCCAAAGTGAGGCGTCTGTCTGACGCACGCATACATAGACCAACAATTAAAAATAGCACAGACGGAAGTAGACTAATAATAGGGTTATGTTCAATGTTATGGAAATAAAACAAACAATATTTTGAAGCTACTTTTTAAATTGTCTAAATGCTTAACTTGTCTGCTGCCACATTGTACAGTATGCAGGCTATGTGATGAAATGTATTTGGCATTCATCTGATCACAAATTATAGTCAGGACATTACTGATGAAAAAAACAGCACCATCACTATTTTCTTTGCAATTCTCCACCCCAGAGTCTTCTCTTTACTGTTGTACATGAAACTGGTGTTGAGCGGGTAGAATTCAATGAAGCTGTCAGCTGAGGACATGTGAGGTGTCTATTTCTCAAACTAGAGACTCTGATGTACTTATCCTCTTGTTTAGTTGTACATCTGGCCTTCCACATCTCTTTCTGTCCTTGTTAGAGCCAGTTGTACTTTGTCTTTGAAGACTGTAGTGTACATCTTTGTATGAAATCTTCAGTTTTTGTGGCAATTTCAAGCATTGTATAGCCTTCATTCCTCAAAACAATGATTGACTGATGAGTTTCTAGAGAAAGCTGTTTCTTTTTTGTCATTTTTGACCTAACATTGACCTTAAGACATGCCAGTATATTGCATACTGTGGCAACTCAAAAACAAACACAAAGACAATGTTAAGCTTCATTTAACAAACCAAATAGCTTTCAGCAGTGTTTGATATAATGGCAAGTGATTTTCTAGAACCAAATGATCAATTTAGCATGATTACTCAAGGATAAGGTGTTGGAGTGATGGCTGCTGGAAATGGGGCCTGTCTAGATTTGATGAAAAATGACTTTTTTCAAATAGTGATGGTGCTGTTTTTTACATCAGTAATGTCCTGACTATACTTTGTGATCAGTTGAATGCCACTTTGGTGAATTAAAGTACCAATTTCCTTCCGAAACAGCGAAAAATATCTGTACATTATTCCAAACTTTTGGGCACCAGTGAATATATAATAATAATAATAATAATAATAATAATAATAATAATATATATATATATATATATATATATATATATATATATATATATATATATATATATATATATATTCTTCTTTCAGAAGAAAAGACAGAGAACACAGCCCCATCACCATCAATGGAGCACCAGTGGAGAGAGTCAGCAGCTTCAAGTTCCTGGGTGTCCACATCACTGAGGAACTCACATGGTCTGTCCACACTGAAGTCGTTGTGAAGAAGGCTCATCAGCGCCTCTTCTTCCTGAGACGGCTGAGGAAGTTTGGAATGAACCGCCACATCCTCACACGGTTCTACACCTGCACTGTAGAGAGCATCCTGACTGGCTGCATCTCCGCCTGGTATGGCAATAGCACAGCCCACAACCGCAAAGCACTGCAAAGGGTGGTGCGAACTGCCAGACACATCATCGGAGGTGAGCTTCCCTCCCTCCAGGACATATATACCAGGCGGTGTGTGAAAAAAGCTCGGAGGATCATCAGAGACTCCAGCCACCCGAGCCATGGGCTGTTCTCACTGCTACCATCAGGCAGGCGGTATCGCAGCATCAGGACCCGCACCAGCCGACTTCATGATAGCTTCTTCCCCCAAGCAATCAGACTCTTGAACTCTTGATCTCCCACTATCAAAATACATCAGCACTGCACTTTATTACTCTTTTATCTCACACTGGACTGTCATAAAATATATTATTATTATATTATATTCTCTCTTAACAACTTACTATCAACCGACAGCCTGAATGTCAATACAGTACAATACAACCTACTGTACATTCTATATAAACTATATATACTTTTTTTATTGAATAATGTGTATCTATATTGTGTGTATTGTATACTGTACAGTGTATGTTATTATTTGTATATTGTGTTGTGTGTAATTATGTGTATATTAGACTTTAAATTGTGTTGTGTAAATCTGAAGTTTATTGTAAATTGGTATATGTCTCATCACTGTCACGACTACTATGTTGCTCGGAACTGCACCCAAGAATTTCACACACCATTGCACTTGTGTACATGGTTGTGTGACAATAAAAGTTATTTGATTTTTGATTATATATATATATATATATATATATATATATATTTTTTTTTTTATTATGATTATTATTATTATTTAGACAAAACAAAGTCTGTTTTTAGGACTATTGATAGTTTTTGCATTGTGGCATTACTTTTTCTCCAATTAATTTTTTTTTTTTACTGTATTACATAAAAAAATGGCAGCACAGTTATTTCTTTATTTAAACCAGTATAATATAAAAAGACAGTAAACAAATAACAACCATGATGTTTAAATACCTTACAATTTAAAAAGCATATTATAGTTTTTTTTTAACATTATAATAATGAAAATCAGTATACATTTTTGATAAATATTTATTTTTACATTACAGTAATGGGAATGGGTGAGAATGCAAAAACGAAGCAAACATTTTTTAAATAAATAATAATAATAATAATAATAATAATAATAATATATATATATATATATGGTCCTAAATATAGGCTTAATTTTCTTTATGCAAAATATAACTTATTTTGATTTCGTGGAGAAATGTGACCTGGACTGTTCAGGGTGAAAAACATTTTCAGGGTGAAATGTTCTTGACAGGTTTCATGAGATTCACCAACAGTATAAATTTGATCAAAAGCAAAACTATACACACAATCAAATGTAAGATGTTTATTATGCTGTCATATTTACTTTCTGTATTTGTGTAATCTGTCCCTTGCAAGAGTCTGAACTCATGAGCCATCTGAAGTCGGCTCGTGGCTAAATAATTTCTTTGGTAAAAATCCTGTTATTTTTCTGTCTTTAGTTTTTTTGGGAGTACAAAGGCAGGAGTCTCTGGCTCTTTTGAGAATTCGGCCCTGAAACTACCACAAATTGTATTAATGTCATCCTGTCATTACTCATGGTAGGTTATGTCATTCAGTGGAGAGTGGATGCTCCCATTACATTTTGAACTCCTGCCAGAATGCTACTGGTGTATCAGAGCATTGGTAGTTGGATGAGGAAAATTTATTGAAGACAGACTTCCATCAAAACGATCTGACTCTCTCCAAAATCTCAATCACTGCCATCGGTTTTCCACTTCTTTGAGGTCTACATGTGTTAGTGTACTGCCAAAACCTTCCGCCACGTGGAAATTAATTTTAGACATGATTTGCTTAGATACAAACCTGACAAAATTACCAAAAATTGAAATCACTTCCAAATTTAAAACATGCTACAGTATTATTATGAATGTATTTACAGCTATCATTATTTATTTTATATTTTCTGATTCTGATTGGTCGATCATATCTTTTTTTTGTCTCTTTATTTTCACAAACAGTTGTTGCTTTTCAGCCAACACTCAAACACACACATGTGAGGAGAGGGTGAGGACCCACTTGATGGCCAAACACTCCTTCTCGATTGTGCTGTATTTAGTCTCCCTCACTGAGAGCTTGTGACTAATGTATAGCACAGGGCACTCCTCCCCCTCCAGCATCTGGGACAGTACCACTTCCAACCCCCTGTCCAATGCGTCCGTCTGCAAGATTAAAGGAAGAGAGAAGTCAGAAGAGTCAGGCCCGCCGTAAAGTGCAGTTTTAACTTGTGTGAACACCTGTTGACACAGCTCCGTCCATTGGACCAGATCTGGTACCCCCTTTTTAGTAAGATCATTCAGCAGGCAGGTGATAATTAGGCACAAACCTACAATAATAGCCAGCCAGCCCCAGGAACTGTCTCACCTCCTTTTTGATCTTAGGTCTCAGGCAGGTTGCAAGTGCTGCGGTCTTATCTATTTTACCTGTCCATGACCCAAGTGGAAGCCCTGATTCCATAATTCCACCCATTCAGTTGCACACTTCTTAAGGCTTGCCGTGAGTCCCGCCAGTCTCAACGACTTCAGGACAGCCCTCAGATCCTGCAGGTGCCACTGCCAATCGTTACTGTAAATAACTATGTCATCCAGATAGGCAGCGGCGTAAGTGGTGTGCGGTCTGAGGATTCCGTCCATGAGCTGCTGAAACGTAGCTGGGGCCCCGAACAAACTGAAAGGAAGGGTGACAAATTGGTGTAAGCCAAATGGTGTGGAAAATTCAGTTTTTTCACGGGATATGGGAGTTAAAGGGATCTACCAATATCCCTTTGTTAAATCTAATGTTGAATAAAAGTGAGCCACGCCTAACCGATTGAGCAGTTCATCAATCCGAGGCATCGGGTACGCATCAAATTTAGACACCGCATTGACTTTTCTATAATCCACACAGAACTGGACCGAGCCGTCACTCTTCGGTACCAACACCACCGGGCTGGCCCAGTCACTGTGGGATTCTTCTATTACCCCCATATCTAGCATGGCCTTTAATTCTTCCTGAACTACTTTTTTTTGTGCTCGGGTAACCAGTAGAGATGACTGCATACCACTACCCCTGGGGTCATTTTGATATGGTGTTCTATGAGATTCGTACGACCGGGAAGTGGCGAGAACACGTTGGAGAATTCTCCTTGCAACCTGGCAACCTCCCTGACTTGTGACTCGATCGGTGGCTTTTAAGTTCACCTCCGGTCCAAGCTCCTCCCTCTCCTGAACCACTGTTGCCAAAGTCACGGGGACGCCTCTCTGCACGGTTTTAGGAGATTGAGGTGGTAAATCTGACGTGCTCTGCCTCTATAAGTTCCTTAAACCTCATAATCTGTTTACATCATGATGGCGCCGCAGATGGCCATCTCGGTGTGGAGCGCTACTATTGTTTTGTTGTTTTTGTTTGTTTGTCCTGTGTTTAGTAATCTTTTTCCAGTCAGTTTTACCAGAGACGAACTGCTGAACATTTGACAGCATATACCAGTCAATCTTTTCCCAGATTTTGAATATTCGGACGTTTTATTTGACATTTTAGTCGGAGGCGCAGCTATGTTGTTTAAACGCGCTATGAGACGCAGGTGAGGAAGACGACCCGGTGCACTGGTCAAGCTCTGTTGGCGGAGCTTTTGAACACTGCTGCCGAGCATTCATCTTGCGAATCTCCGCTCTCTCCCTAACAAAATGGACGAACTACATCTCCTCACCCGCACAAACAAGGACTTTTCAACCTCTGCTGCCTTGTGCTTCACAGAAACCTGGCTGAGTGAAGCCATTCCGGATAGCGCGTTACATCTGCCGGGCTTTCAGCTGTTCAGAGCGGATCGCATCGCGTAGTTAATGAGGAAAAGTTGGTGTACAGATGTAACAACGTTAAAGAGGATGTGCTGTCCTAATTTGGAAGTGCTCTTAATTAACTGTAAGCCTTTCTACTCGCCGCGGGAGTTTTCCTCGTTTATTCTGGTGAGTGTGTATATCGCGCCAAATGCGTGTTTGAATGCGGCGCTGCAACAGCTGGCTGATCAAATCACAGACATGGAACAACAATACCCGGACCCAGTTATTATTATTCTTGGGGATTTTAACAAAGTAAATCTCACATGTGAACTGCCCAAATACAAACAGCACATCACATGCCCCACCAAAGACAGGAACATACTGGATCATTGTTACACAACAATAAAGGATGCATATCGCTCTGTCCCTAGAGCAAATTTGGGACTCTCTGATCACTGTCTGGTTCATCTTCTTTAAACCTACATACAGGCTAAGCCTGTATTAAGGACTGTAAAGAGATGGACCAACGAAGCAGAGCTGGAACTACAAGCCTGCTTTGACTGCACTGATTGGAGTGTTTTTGAGGCTGCAGCCACAGACATGGACGAGCTCACAGATACTGTTACGTCATATATCAGTTTCTGTGAGGATATGTGCATTCCTACTAGGACTTATTTAACATTTAACAATGACAAACCATGGTTTACAGCGGAACTCAGGCAGCTTCGTCAGACCAAAGAGGATGCTTACAGAGTGCACAGGGAAATCAGAGTGGCTAAAAAAAGATACTCTGAGAAGCTGAAAAACAAGTTTTCAGCTAACGACCCTGCATCAGTGTGGAGTGACATGAAATAACTTACGAATTACAGAACTCCTACCCCCAACTCTGTAGGGAACCAACAACTGGCTGACGACCTTAATGTGTTCTACTGCAGATTTGAAAGGCCCAATCTCACACCCCACACCCACTCTGACCTTCACTTCACACAAACACCAACACCTCCTTCAACCCCCCTCCTCCCCCCTCCTGCTACTCAACCTGCACTTAAGATCTGTGATGATGTGAGCCACATCTTTCAAAAACAAAGGATAAGGAAATCACAGGGCCCAGATGGCGTTTCACCTGCATGTCTTAGATCCTGTGCTAACCAGCTGGCCCCCATCTTCACACAGATCTTCAATAGATCACTGGTGCAGTGTGAAGTCCCATGCTGCTTCAAACATTCCACTATCATCCCCATCCCAATGAAACCAAAAATCACAGGACTTAATGACTACAGACCTGTCGCCCTGACGTCTGTGGTCATGAAGTCATTTGAGAGACTGGTGTTGGCCCACCTGAAGGACATCACTGGACCATTTCTAGATCCCCTTCAATTTGATTATCATGCAAACAGGTCTGTGGATGATGCAGTCAACATGGGATTGCATCATATCCTGCAACATCTGGACAGACCAGGGACATATGCAAGGATCCTTTCTGTGGACTTCAGTTCAGCTTTCAACACCATCATCCCAGCTATTCTCCGGACTAAATTACACCAACTCTCTGTTCCCATGTCTATCTGTCAGTGGATTACCAGCTTTCTGACAGATAGGCAGCAGCTTGTGAGACAGGGGAAATTCACTTCCAGCACCTGTACAATCAGCACTGGTGCCCCCCAGGGATGTGTGCTCTCCCCACTACTCTTCTCCCACTACACCAACGACTGCATCGCCAAGGACCCCTCTGTCAAGCTCCTGAAGTTTGCAGACGACACCACTGTCATCGGCCTCATCCGAGATGACAATGAGTCTGCATACAGAAGGGAGGTTAAACAGCTGGCTGTCTGGTGCAGTCAAAACAACCTTGAGCTGAACATGCTCAAAACAGTGGAGATGATAGTGGACTTTAGGAGGAACACCCCAACACTGACCCCCTCACCATTCTAAACAGCAGTGTGGCAGCAGTGGAGTCATTCAGGTTCCTGGGCACTACCATCTCACAGGACCTGAAGTGGGAGACCTACATTGACTCCATTGCAAAAAAGGCCCAGCTGAGGTTGTACTTCCTTCGCCAGTTGAGGAAGTTCAACCTGCCACAGGCGCTGCTGATACAGTTCTATCAGCGGTCATTGAGTCTGTCCTCTGTACGTCAATAACTGTCTGGTTTGGTTCAGTTACGAAATCAGACATCAGAAGTCTACAAAGGACAGTTCGGACTGCTAAGAGGATTATTGGTTGCCCTCTGCCCCCCCTTCAAGAACTATACACTTCCAGAGTGAGGAAAAAGGCTGGAAAAATCACTCTGGACCCCACTCATCCTGCCCACTACCTTTTTGAACTGTTGCCTTCTGGCCGACGCTTCAGAGCTCTGAGCACCAGAACCGTCAGGCACAGGAACAGTTCCCTATCTGTCACTCACTCGACGTTGGTGTCGATGTAGTGACACTAGGGGTCACTCTTGGGAGCCCGAGACACCTCTGGTCTTTGATAAAAAGCCAATGAAAATTGGCGAGTGGTATTTGCATGCCACTCCCCCGAACATACGGGTATAAAAGGAGCTGGTATGCAACCACTCATTCAGATTTTCTCTTCGGAGCCGAACGGTCATGCTCATTGAGCTGAATAGCACTGTTCATTCACCTCTGCTGGATCTGACGGCGCATTTCAGCGGCTTCTCCCTCCTCTGCACTGGTGCACTGCAGAGAACGCCCCTGGGCGCTTCGGCAGAAAAACTAGAGAGTATATTTTCTGAAAGAGCATTTTTCCCCTCTAAAAGAGTATATATTTCTCTAAAAGAGCGCACACACGGAACGTCTTTTTAAAGACGCGTCTTTTTAAAGATGCCTTTCCGTTCGTGTGTTATTCCTGGTTGCGGTCGATTTCTCTCAACTTCGGATGGTCATGATCGCTGTCTTTTGTGTCTGGGCGCGACCCACACGGAGGCAGCGTTTATGAATGGCTCATGTTCTCACTGCGAGAACATGACCATGGCAACGTTGCGGTCGCGGCTTGCTTTTGTAAGAAAGCAAGCCACCCCAGCGGCTCCCCGCCTTGGTCCTCCTACCTACGGGTTTGAGGTCAGCGCGGCTGGCGCTGGGGGCGATTTGGGGACCTCAATGGGATCGCCTCCGCCGGGTATCCCCCCGCGGACCTCCCATTCCCCAGCACGCTCGTCTGCCCCAGTCAGGCTTCCGGATGAGTTCGCCGGCTCGTCGCATGGCGAGTCTGGCTTCTCGTTCGAGGCCCGCGAAGATGATGAGCTTTCGAGTGCAGCGTCGGAGAGCGGGCTTGTCCAGTCGGACGCAGAAGCCTCAGCTGGGCTTCCCCCTTCGGGGACGGTCGCCCAGTTACAGGCCGACGCCGAAATGACGGACATGCTTTCCCGGGCGGCCGCGAGCGTCGGGCTAGAGTGGAACCCTCCACTCTCCCCTGAACCCTCGCGGCTTGATGATTGGTTTCTGGGCTCGCGGCGCTGCTCAGACCGGCCGCGCCCCGCTCAAGTGCCATTCTTCCCGGAGGTGCATGAGGAGCTGACGAAGTCGTGGGAGGCACCTTTTACTGCCCGAACCCGACTCCGCAGTTCCCCCGCTCTCACTACCCTCGATGGCGGGGCGGCCAGGGGCTATACGGCGATTCCCCCGGTGGACTCGCAGTGCACTTATGCCCGCAGAGCGCCGCCACCTGGTGTGGACGCCCTAAGCTCCCCTCCAAGCCCTGTAGGCTCACGTCGTCCCTGACGGCCAAGGCCTACAGCGCTGCTGGACAAGCCGCCTCTGCCCTGCACGCCATGGCTCTCCTGCAGGTCCACCAAGCCAAGGCACTGAAAGAACTGCACGAGGGTAGTTCCGCCCCAGATTTGATGCAGGAACTGCGCTCGGCGACCGACCTCGCCCTCCGGGCGAAGAAGGTCACAGCGCGGTCTCTTGGGCGGACGATGGCCACACTAGTGGTCCAGGAGCGCCACCTGTGGCTCAACCTGGTCGAGATGGGCGAGGCCGACAAGACACGGTTCATTGCTGCCCCCATTTCCCAGGCGGGCCTATTTGGTGACACCGTTGAGGACTTTGCCCAGCAGTTCTCGACGGTAAAGCAGCAGATGGAGGCAATCCGGCACATCCTGCCCCGGCGCGGCTCAAGACCCCGCACCCCGTCTGCTCGTCGCCAAGGGCGTCCCCCTGCGGTGACTGCACCGGCTCCGCCGCAGCCCGCCCCTCCGGCCCGGCCCCGGCGTGGAGCCCACCGCAGGAAGCCGACGCCACCCGTCTCTCAGCCGGCACCGAAGAACCCACGGGGGTCTTCGAGGCGCCCCTGAGACGGACAACCCAGGGACGAGGGAACCCACTCACCTGGAGCTGGTAGAAAGACCACTCCATCCCCCGGTGGAGGGCCGGGTGGAAAATCTTTTGTTGCCTTTTCGTTTGATTTCGCCGTACGCTCAAGTGGCTGCGGTACCCAACAGTTCAACAAAAGAGCGGCTTCCTTCCTCCCTGGGTCACATACCCGCTGTGTACGGTCGTCACCACGACTACCGTCTACGGGCTTTATCTTGCAGGATTGGTGCTCCAGCGGTGCCCTTTTCGCCCCTGAGCGCCCAGCTGTGGCACAAATCCACCCCCGATGTGACAGCCTCCACGGGTCGAGAGGACAGGCCTCTTCCTCCCCCGTCCCAGGCTGTTCCGGGGGTGGTCACAAGGAGCCAGGTAAGTGCTTCGATGTCCCTAGACTCAGCACGGCCACGACGTGCTGTGGCACCTCGCGCTCCGCCCCGCCGCGAGGCCCCACCTGCTGGTACGTCCGACGACGTTGTCCCCTTGGTTCCCCTCGCACGGAATTTGGACGCATGGCTTGCACTTCCCAATCCGTCGCGGTGGTTGATCCGGACCGTCCGACTCGGCTACGCGATTCAGTTCGCCAGGCGCCCGCCCAGGTTCAGCGGTACTCACTTCACCTTCGTCAAGGGCGAAAACGCTGTTACTCTGTGCGCGGAAATCGCTACCCTCCTACGGAAGGGCGCGATAGAACCTGTCCCTCCAGCCGAGGTGAAGAAAGGGTTTTACAGCCCCTACTTCATCGTACCGAAGAAAGGCGGTGGGTTGCGGCCAATCTTGGACCTGCGAGTACTGAACCGGGCTTTACACAGACTCCCGTTCAAGATGCTGACGCAAAGACACATTTTAGCGAGCGTCCGGCATCAGGATTGGTTCGCGGCGGTAGACCTGAAGGACACGTACTTTCACGTCTCGATCCTTCCTCGACACAGACCCTTCCTGCGGTTCGCGTTCGAGGGTCGGGCGTATCAGTACAAAGTCCTCCCTTTCGGCCTGTCCCTGTCTCCTCGCGTCTTTACGAAGATCGCAGAGGCTGCCCTTGCCCCGTTAAGGGAGGTAGGCATTCGCATTCTCAATTATCTCGACGACTGGCTAATCTTAGCTCACTCTCGAGACGTGTTATGCGCACACAGGGACCTGGTGCTCTCGCACCTCAGCCGACTAGGGCTTCGGGTCAACTGGGAAAAGAGCAAGCTCCTCCCGGTTCAGAGCATCTCTTTTCTCGGTTTGGAGTTGGACTCAGTCTCTCTGACGGCGCGCCTTACGAACGAGCGTGCCCAGTCGGTGCTGGCCTGTTTGAAGGCGTTCAAACAGAAAACAGCGGTTCCACTGAAACTTTTTCAGAGGCTCCTGGGGCATATGGCATCCTCGGCGGTGGCCACCCCGCTCGGGTTGATGCATATGAGACCGCTTCAGCACTGGCTCCAGACTCGAGTCCCGAGACGGGCATGGCGCCACGGGACACACCGCGTGGCCATTACACCGGTCTGTCACCGTCTTTTCAGCCCTTGGACCGACCTCTCGTTTCTACGAGCAGGTGTTCCTCTAGAACTGGTCTCCAGGCGCATCGTGGTCACGACAGACACCTCCAAGACGGGCTGGGGCGCTGTTTGCAACGGGCACGCAGCCACCGGCCTCTGGACGGGTCCGCGGCTGCGTTGGCACATCAACTGCCTCGAGTTACTGGCAATTCTGCTCGCCCTGCGGAGGTTCCGGCCGTTGATCCAGGGCAAGCACGTGCTAGTTTGGACAGACAGCATGGCAGCGGTAGCATATGTCAACCGCCAAGGCGGTCTGCGCTCCCGCTGTATGTCACAACTCGCCCGCCGTCTCCTCCTCCGGAGTCAGCAGCACCTCAAGTCGCTGCGAGCCACTCATATCCCGGGCAACCTCAATGTTACAGCGGACGCGCTGTCACGGCAGGTTCCCCGCAGGGGAGAGTGGAGACTCCACCCCCAGGTGGTCCAGCTGATTTGGAGTCGATTCGGTCAGGCTCAGGTGGACCTGTTCGCCTCCCAAGAATCCTCCCACTGCCCGCTCTGGTACGCCCTCACCGAGGCTCCTCTCGGCATAGACGCATTGGCACACAGCTGGCCCCCTGGCATTCGCAAATACGCATTTCCCCCAGTGAGCCTACTTGCACAGACACTGTGCAAAGTCAGGGAGGACGAGGAGCAGGTCATCCTGGTAGCGCCCTACTGGCCCACCCAGACATGGTTCTCGGACCTCACGCTCCTCGCGACAGCTCCCCCTTGGCAAATTCCCCTGAGGAAGGACCTTCTTTCTCAGGGACGGGGCACCCTCTGGCACCCGCGCCCAGACCTCTGGAATCTCCATGTCTGGCCCCTGGACGGGACGCGGAAGACCTAGGTGGCCTACCACCCGCGGTGGTAGACATGATCACTCAGGCTAGGGCCCCCTCTACGAGGCGCCTGTATGCCTTGAAGTGGTCTCTGTTCGCTAAGTGGTGTTCTTCTCGACACGAAGACCCCCAGAGATGCGCAGTCGGATCAGTGCTTTCCTTCCTGCAGGAGAGGTTGGAAGGGAGGCTGTCCCCTTCCACCTTGAAGGTGTACGTTGCTGCCATAGCAGCACACCACGACGCAGTTGATGGTAAGTCCTTAGGGAAGCACGATCTGATCATCAGGTTCCTAAGAGGCGCTAGGAGGCTGAATCCCTCAAGACCGCTCTTCGTTCCCTCATGGGACCTCTCCGTAGTTCTTCAGGGCCTACAGAGAGCCCCCTTTGAGCCTTTGCAGTCAGTCGAGCTGAAGGCACTCTCCCTGAAGACTGCCCTCCTGACTGCACTCACTTCCATCAAGAGGGTAGGTGACCTGCAAGCGTTCTCTATCAGCGAAACGTGCCTAGAGTTCGGTCCGGGTTATTCTCATGTGATCCTGAGACCCCGACCGGGCTATGTGCCCAAGGTTCCCACCACTCCTTTTAGGGACCAGGTGGTGAACCTGCAAGCGCTGCCCCAGGAGGAGGCAGACCCAGCCCTGGTGTTGCTGTGTCCAGTGCGAGCTTTACGCATCTATTTGGATCGCACGCAGAGCTTTAGACTCTCTGAGCAGCTCTTTGTCTGCTTCGGTGCACAGCGGAAAGGAAGCGCTGTCTCCAAGCAGAGGATCGCCCACTGGCTCGTTGATGCCATATCTATGGCATATCTCGCCCAAGACATGCCGCCCCCGGTAGGGCTACGGGCCCATTCTACCAGGGGTGTAGCGGCTTCTTGGGCCCTGGCCAGAGGTACCTCTCTAACAGACATTTGTAGAGCAGCGGGCTGGGCAACACCCAACACCTTTGCAAGGTTCTACAACCTCCGGGTGGAACCGGTTTCGTCCCAGGTAGTGGCACGCAACACAAGCGGATAAGCCCAGGATAGCCGGCCGGGTGTATCGCTTGCACTTAGCGCCTCCCACCTCCTTTTGAGCTGAAGACGTGCGCTGCTAATTCCCAGTAGTGTTCACAAAAGTTGTTCCCTGGTTGATTTCCTCCGAGCCCTGTGGCAGTCGAGTCTTCGGAGAAATTCACTGCCGGCCCAGTACACGCGCTATCTAAGAGCCCGGTGCTGGGGTAGGTGCTCCGCATGTGGTGGTTCCCTGTAAGGCTAACCCCATGCGATCTATATCTTCCGCTAGCTCGTTTCCCTGCTGGCAAACGGCGTCTTCCTTGGGCAGAGCCCCTCTGCCCCAGTCTCCATGTTGTAGTACCTCCTCCCCCATTGGGCAGGATCTACCTTGAAGGCTCTCCACATGGTTGGAAAGACCATGTGATGTATTCTTCCACTTAAATATCCCCCCCTCTTGGGGCGAGGTGTGGTCTCCGCGGTGTCCTCCCCTTGGGAGGGACACCTCCCGACTAGACCTGGCGGCCCAGTCGGATAATCCCCCTTCTTTTTTAGGGAGTGGAAAAAGAGAAGGGGAAAAGAGGCCACGACTGGGTTAAGCCCGTCTCTATCTTTGGGTAGTCGACTTGTCCCCAAGTAGGGCCGTTCGACACTCATAACTGTGTTGGGGGAGGTTACGTGTCGACCTGGTGCGCTGGCTATGAGGCACACAGCAAGTCTGCCCACCACACACCGCCAGTTCACGTAACACAGTTCAGCCTTGTGGCGTTTTGTATAGGGACCCCTAGTGTCACTACATCGACACCAACGTCGAGTGAGTGACAGATAGGGAACGTCATGGTTACTGGTGTAACCTCCGTTCCCTGATGGAGGGAACGAGACGTTGGTCCCTCCTGCCACAACGCTGAACTACCCGCTGAAATGGCCGGACCCTATATCGGATCCTCAGCGTAAAACCTGAATGAGTGGTTGCATACCAGCTCCTTTTATACCCGTATGTTCGGGGGAGTGGCATGCAAATACCACTCGCCAATTTTCATTGGCTTTTTATCAAAGACCAGAGGTGTCTCGGGCTCCCAAGAGTGACCCCTAGTGTCACTACATCGACACCAACGTCTTGTTCCCTCCATCAGGGAACGGAGGTTACACCAGTAACCATGACGTTTTTCCCCCTAGGCTATCCATCTCATGAACAGTTAAAACTGCCCCTTTGAGCAATAATTAATGTGCAATACATGGCATCCTACCTCTTCTGCCATTACATTCTCTTGCACTATACATAACCGATTTGTATTTAGATTTGCACTACGTATGTGTATGTGTATGTATGTATGTATATGTATGTATATGTATGTCTGTATGTGTGTGTGTATGTATGTATGTATGTATGTATGTATGTATGTATATATATATATATATATATATATATATATATATATATATATGTGTGTGTGTGTGTGTGTGTGTGTATGTATGTGTATATGTATATATATGTGTATGTGTATATATGTGTGTGTGTTTATATATATATATATATATATATATATATATATATATATATATATATATATATATATATATGTACAGGTGCATCTCAATAAATTAGAATGTCCTGGAAAAGTTCATTTATTTCAGTAATTCAACTCAAATTGTGAAACTCGTGTATAAAATAAATTCAATGCACACAGACTGAAGTAGTTCAAGTCTTTGGTTCTTTTAATTGTGATGATTTTGGCTCACATTTAACAAAAACCCACCAATTCACTATCTCAAAAAATTAGAATACATCATAAGACCAATAAAAAAAACATTTTTAGTGAATTGTTGGCCTTCTGGAAAGTATGTTCATTTACTGTATATGTACTCAGTACTTGGTAGGGGCTCCTTTTACTTTAATTACTACCTCAATTCGGCGTGGCATGGAGGTGATCAGTTTGTGGCACTAATGAGGTGGTGTGGAAGCCCAGGTTTCTTTGACAGTGGCCTTCAGCTCATCTGCATTTTTTGGTCTCTTGTTTCTCATTTTCCTCTTGACAATACCCCATAGACTCTCTATGGGGTTCAGGTCTGGTGAGTTTGCTGGCCAGTCAAGCACACCAACACCATGGTCATTTAACCAACTTTTGGTGCTTTTGGCAGTGTGGGCAGGTGCCAAATCCTGCTGGAAAATGAAATCAGCATCTTTAAAAAACTGGTCAGCAGAAGGAAGCCTGAAGTGCTCCAACATTTCTTGGTAAACGGGTACAGTGACTTTGGTTTTCAAAAAACACAATGGACCAACACCAGCAGATGACATTGCACCCCAAATCATCACAGACTGTGGAAACTTGACACTGGACTTCAAGCAACTATGAGCTTCTCCACCCTTCCTCCAGACTCTAGGACCTTGGTTTCCAAATGAAATACAAAACTTGCTCTCATCTGAAAAGAGGACTTTGGAACACTGGGCAACAGTCCAGTTCTTCTTCTCCTTAGCCCAGGTAAGATGCCTCTGACGTTGTCTGTGGTTCAGGAGTGGCTTGACAAGAGGAATACGACAACTGTAGCCAAATTCCTTGACATGTCTGTGTGTGGTGGCTCTTGATGCCTTGACCCCAGCCTCAGTCCATTCCTTGTGAAGTTCACCCAAATTCTTGAATCGATTTTGCTTGACAATCATAAGGCTGCGGTTCTCTCGGTTGGTTGTGCATCTTTTTCTTCCACACTTTTTCCTTCCACTCAACTTTCTGTTAACATGCTTGGATGCAGCACTCTGTGAACAGCCAGCTTCTTTGGCAATGAATGTTTGTGGCTTACCCTCCTTGTGAAGGGTGTCAATGATTGTCTTCTGGACAACTGTCAGATCAGCAGTCTTCCCCATGATTGTGTAGCCTAGTGAACCAAACTGAGAGACCATTTTGAAGGCTCAGGAAACCTTTGCAGGTGTTTTGAGTTGATTAGCTGATTGGCATGTCACCATATTCTAATTTTTTGAGATAGTGAATTGGTGGGTTTTTGTTAAATGTGAGCCAAAATCATCACAATTAAAAGAACCAAAAACTTAAACTACTTCAGTCTGTGTGCATTGAATTTATTTAATACACGAGTTTCACAATTTGAGTTGAATTACTGAAATAAATGAACTTTTCCACAACATTCTAATTTATTGAGATGCACCTGTATATGTGTGTATGTATGTATGTGTGTGAATATATATATATATATATATATATATATATATATTGTCTATTGTGTATTCTATATATACTTTTTTATTTTCAATATTTATCTATTTTTTTATTCAATTTTAATTATTTTTGCAGGGCAGGGAGAATTGTTGCTGTTTTTGTATTGTTATGTGCTGGAAGCTCCTGTCACCAAGACAAATTCCTTGTATATGTAAGCATACTATAAAGCTCATTCATTCATTCCTAATCGATTTCCCCGACTCGCCGTGTGACGTCAAAGCATGCCGCATAGTTGACGCCTGTACAATTATTCAAATGGGGAGAACCCCGTGGAGGCTTGTGGGACCTCTCAAAACGCAAATAATAGGGGCTCGAGCCACTTGTCCCAATTTCAAGCGTCTTCGTGCACGAACTTACAAATCATATTTTTTAGTGTCTGATTAAATCGCTTGGCCAAGCCATCCATTTGGGGGTGATAAATGCTGGTATGAATCAATTTAATCCCCAATAATTCATACAATTTGCGTAGTGTACATGACATAAACGTTGTGCCTTGATCAGTGAGGATTTCTTTCGGAATCCACACTCGGGAGATAATTCAGAAGAGTCCCTCCGCAACACTACGTGCTGAAATGTTGCGCAGAGGCACTGCTTCCAGATATTGCTTTGCGTAGTCCACCAGAATCAACACAAAGCGATGCCCGCATGCCGTCCGCTCTAATGGCCCGACGAGGTCCATAGCAATTAGTTTGAAGGGGACCTCAATCAACGGAAGGGGACGCAGTGGTGCTCTTGGAGTGGCCGGTGGATTCACCAGCTGACATTCACGGCATGCCGCACACCATCTGCGAACATCCCCATGAATGCCCGGCCAATAGAGACGGGCCATTAGACGGTTCAGTTTTTTTCATGCACTAAGTGACCCGGCATCGAATTATAATGAGCCGTCTGGAATAAAATTTCCCGATGGCTCTTTGGTACTAACAATTGGGTTGTATCTTCCATTGTCTGAGCACCCTGTGTCACTCGATACAACCGATCCTTGATTATTGAAAAATACGGATATGTGAGCACGATGTCTGGCTGGAGATGTTGACCATCAATCACTTTCACTTGATCAAAGGCATGCCTAAGGGTCTCGTCACACGTCTACTCCAGAGGGAAATCCCCTGCAGGGAATCCTCTAAGGGTTGTGGAAGCCGAAACGTCCCCCTCCCTTACGTAATTCTGACGCAGAGCTGACGTAAAAGGCCCCGCCTCCACCTCCCCAGCCAGTGAATCACAAACCACACACCGAGACACTTTGTTATAGGAACCATCCTCACAAACTTCCCTCAATTAAGCAGTAAATGCCAGCCAATTCATACCCAAGATTAGTGGATGTATGAGGCGGGGACTGACCGCAGCCTCTACACTATGCTTTTGTCCCCAAAATTGAATGATGACCGTCACTAACGGGTAATCGTGAACATCCCCATGTACACATTTTACCTTCACCCTCCAGCTTGTATCCAACGCCTCAGACTGAATCAAGCTTTGGTAAATGGAGGTTTGATTACAACCTGAATCTACCAAGGCTTGATATGTACTCCCCTTTATATTCACAGTTATCTGGTATGCTCCTGCTCAATCGGGGGTTGCCTGTGGCACATCTGGGACCCGGACCATTGTCTCCACCTTCATTGTGGGGCATTGATCCCGGAAATGCCCCGGACCCCCTCAGCTCCAGCAGACTGGCTCAGACTTCACGCCCACACCCACAGCAGCAGATTCACCAGCCTGTGGGGGAGAGTAGAGAGGGTTAGGGAAAGCCAGCATGTCGAATGGCCCACGGGACTGGGGAACCAGTTTTGGGGAAGGAATTCCCTGTTTCCGGGGAGCAGGAACAGGATGAGGGGAAGGGGAGGGGGAGGAAAGGGAGAAAGAGTGTGAGAGAGAGACAGAGAAAAAGGCTCGCCATCCCCAGGATACAGTGCTATATGGTCCTCAACCAACTGGATCGCCTCCTCCAGCGATGCCGGACGGTGGCACTGGACCCACTCCACCATCCCCTTCGGCAGTTGGGAGACGAACTGCTCCAGCACCACATCTGCGTCCCCCTCCTCCTCAGCCAGCAACCACCGCTGGCAGGCATCGTGGAGCTGTTGTGCAAAGGCAAATGGGCGACTGATCTTGCTCAGTGTCAGTGTGCGGAAACACTGGCGGTGCTCTTCCGGCCCGCAGTTGACCCGTTGCAGGATGGCTTTCTTCAAATTGGAATACTCCAGGAGGTTGGAAACCGGGAGCTGTTGTGCCACGAGTTGGGCTTCCCCAGACAACAGCGGTAGCAGATGGACTGGCCACTGTGAGCGCGGCCACTTCAGGGCTCTGGCCGTGTGCTCGAAGAGCTCCAGGAAGGCCTCCGGGTCGTCCTGTGGTGTCATCTTCAAGAGCATCACATGGGGTCCTGCTGCTGCTGGAGTTATGGCTGAAGCCCCCTCCTGGAGCAACACCTGCCGATCCTCCACTTGGGACTGGAGGAGCACCTCGAAACACTTCTCCTGCTCCTTCCGCAGCTCCATGAGGGCTAGTGTTGTGCTTGGTGGATGCTGGCGAGGGACTTGAAGACTTCTTCCAGCGGCGAGGACGTAATGGCAACGTATCCTTCCTCCTTCCCAGGTCTCGGCACCACTATGACAAGGTTCTTAACTCTCTCCAAAGGAGGAAGTGGGAGACGGATAACAATCCAACGAAAGTCTCTTTATTTTCAAAAAAACTTGTTGCTTTTCAGCCAACACTCAAAAACACACACAGCTTTGTGCGTCTCTCTTTATTTAGGTGGTTTCTTGCTCTCGGAAGTCAGTAATTCACTGCACAAGACCCATTGTGATCAACACAAATCATGATTTTCCTCATTTCAACCCAGATTTAATATATTCTGGGTCATATTTTCTTTTACCTGGTGTAGTTTTGTGCATGTTTTTTTTGAGGACATGTCATGCCACTGGTCCATGTTGGCATCTGATTAATTTGTCTAGCTTCCACCAAATGACAGATAACTTTGCAGCAAAATACAGTGGTAGTTGTTAGTCAGTGGTTGCTAGTTTTAATATTTGCATTTACCATAGTTTTTCCAGAACAGAACAGACCTGCAACCCAATTTTAGGTTGCGACCCAGCATAAGAGAACCACAGCACTACAGTATATCGAGAACAGCATGTCTAAGTCTAATTTCGATATCATTCTGAGCTTTAACATAGGCGAAGCATTGAAAAGTTTGCATCAAATTTTAAATTAAAACACAAGGGGGAGCCACTGGACAATTGCACCCACCAATAACAGATTCCAAGCTGATGTTTTAAAGTTTGAAACACTGCTTGATCCCCTTATTAGTGGAGTGTGATGGCTGTGCTTCTTGTTAGAGACGCCAGTGATGTATGACAATCAAGTGCCTCTTTAAGACAGCAGAAAGAGCAGAAAAACATGCTTTACTAAGCAAAGTGCACTTCAGAAGCACTCTGAGTACTCTGCCAGTTAGAAGTGGACAGTGTCTAATTAGTGAAGCTTGCATTTGAACACTTCATTCAGCTGTTCTGAATTCTCAGTGAAGTATGCAGCCACATATGCTGCTAGTCTTTCCTTTTTCTCTTGTTATTCCTTCAGTTTTTCTCTTAGGGCAGTATATTGTACTGAGATTTTCTGGTTGAGTAGCTCTCAAAATCTTCACAGATCTATATAGCAGGCTTTCACTAATGTTTCTACCTTCAGGACCTTGTCGAGTATTGATTGAAAATAAGATACGCTATAAAAAATAATATCATAAATAATTGAGAACCACAGCAGCTCAATACCATTTGCATGACTGGGGCAGAATACTAGATTAGAATATTAGAGTTTAGTGCCAACAAATCTTTTCCACAAGACTTAATTTATATCAGTTTTCAGATATCAGTTACAGATATCAGATTTCCTCTAATGTGAGAACTGAAACTTTTTTTTTGCAGAAAAAAAAAAAATGAAAATTGTAAAATGAGATGTGTTTATTTTTCTAGAGGTAAATGGATTTTCCACTTGCATTCTTAGTGTTAATACTTTCCGAGATATGAAAAAGTGTGAGAAAGTCAAGAATGTATCCTGAATTTGAAAAGAAAAAAGGAGGGCCTACATTAAAAGTAGGGCTGTCAAATGATTGAAACATTTAATCAAATTAATTACATATTATGCTGATTAATTAATCAAATTAATCTCAAATGATCACATAAATCAATAAAAGCCTGCAAACCTAATTTTTATTAAAGGGATAGATCACCCAAAAGTGAAAATCCTCTCATTTACGCACCCTCATAATATCCCAGATGTGTATGACTTTGTCTTCTGCTGAACACAGTTTTTTTTCTAGAATGATTTTTAGAAGAATATTTCAGCTCTTTTGGTCCATACAATGCAAGTGAATGGTGACCAGAAATTTAAAGCTCCAAAAAGCACGTAAAGGCAGCAAGAAATTAACCCATTCGACTCCAGTGGTTTAATTCATGTCTTCAGAAGTGATGTGATAGATGTGGGTCAGAAATAGATCAATATTTAAGTCCTTTTTTTTTTTCTATAAATCTACACTTTCAAACAGCCTTCCTAAGCACTCTTCTCTCCTAAGTGTTCTGCTTCTTTTGTTTTGTTGTGATTCACATTCTTTGTGCATATTGCCATCTGCAGGGCAGGGAGAAAAATTCATAGTAAAAAAGGACTTAAATATTGATCACCATGAGTGTTGCTGTTCAAAGTTTAAAAGCAGTTCAACTTTGAAAAATGCATTCTGTTCAATTCTGCTGTGCTCCATCAAGCTTTTCTGATGCAAGAGCGCATCCTGTGTGACTCACAAAAACATGCTTTGCATTGATGCAAAGGGTCAGGTCAGGGAGCATGAATAAATGGGTCAGGGAGCATGAATAAATACATTTAAATATATATATATATATATATATATATATATATATATATATATATATATATATATATATATATATATATAATTAATTAAAAATAAAAGAAGTCAAAGGAGCAGTTCACACAAAAATAAAAATTGTCCTAATTTACTCACGCCCATGTCATTCCAAACCTGTATGACTTTCCTCTGTGCAAAAGCAAGTAAAAGCAAGTAAACCAAAAACATGGGTTGTTTTTATTGCTGAGCAACACAAAAAAACAAAACAAAAAAAAACATGCGAGCCACTGTGAGCAAGTTTCTCTTGATGCGCTCATAAACGCGCAATGGACTTTGAGATTTTCACTGAAAAATGTATTAAATATCCTCCTGTTGTTTTTCACCAAAACCTATTGTGTTCCCTTAGGAGACTTGGAATATGATGCATGAGCCACATGGACTACTTTTATGAGTCTTTTTTGAAGCTTGAAAGTAAGTTGCAATCAACTTCCATTGTATTGACAGAATTTGCATTTTTGGGTGAACTATCTCTTCAAATTTACAGTCCTAATTTAAAGACTCTAGATTACAAACATTTTTTGGTATAACACAGAAATCACAATAAGCAAAGGGTTAAACTAGGTTAATTTACATTATTTTGGAGGGTTTGCACTTGTGGCCTGTACATTTTTTTGAGTTTTATGAATCGAGCACATGGCTGTAATTTGATCGTGTAGACCTCTCTTTTCCCCGGCCTCTGGCCTGTTCAGCTCCTAGAGGGACTTATTAAGCTCCATATTTCTCTAGCAGACTATGTCAGAGATTTACACAAGCAAGAACACCTGGTATCAGTGTTGCCAAGGTGTTCATTAAGGGTCTTGTTTGGTTGTTTGCTGAAACAGACTGCAGACAGTACCTACTAACACATGTACCTGGTCATCCATTAGGCCTGTACCTGAAAAAAAAAGAAGTTTGTAGTAAGCACTTCCAATGCCCAAATATGTGCCACTTTTGTTTGGGCAGGCAAAGAGCACATGTTTCCATCCAATTGTCCACTTAAAAATGAACTTACCCTCTTATCATATCATATCATATCATATCATATCATATCATATCATATCATATCATATATCATATATCATATCATATCTCATACCCCATATAACCTATTTTACTTTGTTTCTGCATGGAACACAAAAATTTGAATTATTGAAGAATATCCTGTTGCTTGCTGCACTTTTCCATATAATGAAAGTGAATGGGGACATGACTGTTAAGCTCCAAGCTGACATAAAAGCACCATAAAAGTAGTCCATATGACTTGTGTGCTATATTCCAAGTCTTTTAAAGACAAATGATAGCTTTGTCAAAGATATACATCATCGGTTCTTACGACACATCTAAAGACAGCATATTTGATTTGAGAGTAAAAGCAGAGGGGAAGATTGTCAGAGAACAATGACTTAAATTTCAGTCTGTTTCTCAAAAAAAAAAAAAAAGTATCATTTGGCTTCAGAAGACTTGGAATCAAAGCAATATTGTCATTTTGGAGCTTGACAACCCCAGTTCCCATTTACTTTCTTTATATGGACAAGAGCAGCAGGATATTCTTAAAAATTTCACCTTTTGTGCTCAAAAGAAGAAAAAAAGTCATACAGGTTTGGAACGATATGAGTGTGAGTAAATTATGAAAGAAAAAAAATACATTTTAAGTGAACTGTTCCTTCAACCAAAACACATGCAAATGAAAAGAAATAAAAATAAAATTGGCCTCTTTTAGCCTCTCCAAATATATTAAGCAAATAAATGCGCGAAAAATGTATACAAACCCAGAGTAAAACGTACACACATAAATAAAGAAAAACATCCTTTAACACAGCTTAACAAACTTTTGCGTTCTAGTCATCTGCATCTAGTTATGCAGTTTGTTTTCTTTTATTTAATTGTTCGCTCATTTAATTCTCTGCCCTAAACAGAAAATGATCAGAAAGTTAAAATATTTTTTTCCTGCTCCTTTTCGAGGCCTCTACTGTCCTGCACACTGTAAGCACATGCCTGATAAGAGAAACATCTGTCAAACCTGTAATCTGAGCCCACAAGTAACAGTTGCTGCTCAGAGACTGGAAAGATAGAATTTCGGTATAAACACAAAACTAAAACATCACTAAGACAACAAGTAGCACAGCAACACGACATAAGCCATTTCAATGACAAACAGTTACAGCATTTATATCATTAATGGTCCATCAATGCTGAAAGTTTTGCCATTAAAATATGCCAAACTGACTGCTTTTCCCATTTCTTGTTCTTCTGACAAAGTATTCGTTATTTGCTTTTGTGAAAAAAAAAAACAACCAAAAAAAAAAAAAAAAAACACTAAAATAGCTCTTTCACTTTGTGATTTTTTTTTAAAAATCTTTCAAACAGAAGTGCTAGGGCAACAACATAAACTGCATAGTCACATTTCTGAGAATGCAAGCTTTCATTTGATATATGAAAATCTTTTATATTCATATTAACATTTCTACCCCATTACATTTAGTTGGCACTTTTTTTGCAATGCAGATGTTTTATGTAAAATAAATGCAAAAGTGATGGTATTCTATGAAATGTTTAGATTACTTTTAGCTAGCTCTGTCTTATGTTAATCTTACCCAATCATCAAACTTTTTTCCAGACTGTTCTACAGTAGAAGTCTGCTTATTCAACCTATGATTAAAACCGGTGCTTACAAAATATCTTTAAAGAGATAGTGGAGACCTGCTCTAGGGGAACCCCTGCCCGTAGAAATGCAAGGTCGGTCCAAGGACAGAAGAGGTGGCGACAGATTGGCACCGACTGTGCACTCGTTCGTGAGGCACGCTGTCATCGAGACTGAGTCCAACTCCAAACTGAGAAAAGAAATGCTCTGAACTGGGTAGAGCTTTTCTAAAAAGACGTTCCGTGTGTGCCGCTCTTTTTGTGAATGAAAATATACTCTTTTAGAATATACTCTCTTATTTTCGCTCTGCCAAAGCACCCAGGGGCGTTCTCTGCACTCCACGGGTGCAGAGGGGGAGAAGCCGCTGAAATGCGCTGTAAATCCAGCAGTTTTGAGGTGCGTCTTTGGAGAGAATTGAATTCAGTGCACTGAATAACACCGCTCGGCTCCGAAGAGAAAATCTGAATTGAGTTGTTGCATACCAGCTCCTTTTTTACCCGTATGTCCGGAGGAGTAGCATGCAAATTCCACTCGCCAATTCTCATTGGCCTTTTTAAAAAAAATCAGAGGTGTTTGGGGCTCCCAAGAGTGACCCCTAGTGTCACTACATCGACACAATGTCGAGTGAGTGACAGATAGGGAACCCCAGATACCTAACTTCCACCCGCCCAATTGCGCACTTCTTCGGGTTGGCCGTAAGTCCCATCTGTTGCAGCACTCTCAGAACAGCCCTCAGATGTTGCATATGCTGCTGCCAGTCCTTACTGTAAATTATAATATCGTCTAGATATGTGGTGGCATATGCCGTATATGGTCTGAGGATCTTGTACATGAGGCGCTGAAACGTGGGCGGGGCTCCGAACAAACCGAATGGAAGCGCCACAAATTGGTGTAATCCGAACGGTGTGGAAAAAGCAGTTTTTCCACGGGATATTGGAGTTAAAGGGCTCAGCCAATAACCCTTTGTTAAGTCCAGCGTTGAGTAAAAGTGAGCCACGGCCAACCGATCGAGTAATTCGTCAATTTATGGCATTGGATAATCTTCAAATTTGCACACCGTGTTCACTTTCCAGTAGTCAACACAAAACCGGACTGAGCCGTTTCTCTACGGTACCAGAACTACCGGGCTGGCCCAATCGCTGTGCGACTCTTGTATTATGCTCATTTCAAGCATCGCCTCTAATTATTCCTGAACAATCATTTTCTTGTGTTCAGGAAGGTGATGGGGTGGCTACGAACCACCACCCCTGGGGTGGTCTCAATATGGTGCTTTACAAGGTTCAGGCGACTGGGAAGGGGAGAAACGCGTCCGTGAATTCCGCTTGCATCCGGGCAATGTCCGTAAGCAGCGACAGTCTCCACAAGGGACCGGGGTGAACGAATTTGATTTGGGAGTCACCCGAGCACCGCCCTTTCCAGAACTACCTTCACCAAGGCTACAGGCACCACCTCCCTCCATGGTTTGAGGAGGTTGAGGTGGTAGATTTGACATGCCCCTCCCCTATCCGTTCGCCTGTGTGACCTCAAAGGGTCCTTTCCACTTAGCGAGTAATTTGGAGCTCGAAGTGGGCAGCAATACAAGGACTTTATCTCCCTGTGCGAATTCTCCTGTGTTACCTGCCCCAAAGTGTGGAGTTTTGCTTAAGAACATATTGAATTTGGTTTTTGATATTCGAAGGTCCTTCCTCCCAAGCTTCCCTTACGATTTCGAGCACGCCACACAGCCGACACCCATACAGTAGCTCGAATTGGGAAAACCCTGTGGAGGCTTGCGGGACCTCTCATACTGCAAACAACAGGGGTTCGAGCCACTTATCCCATTTTTTAGCATCTTCATGTATGAACTTACGAATCATGTTTTTCAAGGTCTTATTAAATCGTTCGACCAACCCGACTGTTTGTGGGTGATAAACGCTGGCGCGAATCAATTTAATGCCTAATAATTCGTACAGTTCGCGTAATGTACGTGACATGAATGTTGTGCCTTGGTCAGTGAGAATTTCCTTTGGAATCCCCACTTGGGAGATAATTTTGAAGAGTGCCTCCGCAACACTACATGCTGAGATGATGCGTAGATGCCCTGCTTCCGGATATCGTGTTGCATAGTCCACCAGAACTAATACAAAGTGATGGCCATGTGCAGTCCGCTCTAATGGCCTGACAAAGTCCATGCCAATTCTCTCGAAGGGGACCTCAATCAATGACGCTTTTGGGGTGGCCGGTGGATTCACCAACTAACATTCACGGCATGCCGCACACCATTTGCGTACATCACCATGAATGCCCGGCCAAAAGAAATGGGCCATTATACGGTTCAAAGTCTTTTTGTGACCTAAGTGGCCAGCCATTGGGTAATAGTGAGCCGCCTGGAAGAGTGTTTCCCAATGGCTCTTTGGTACTAATAGATGCGTTGTATTTTCTTTGGTCTGAGTGTCCTGCGTTACTCAGTACAACTACTCTTTAATAATGGAAAAGTACGGACATGTGAGCACAACATTAGGCTGGAGCTGTTGACCATCAATTACTTTCACCTGGTCAAAGGCGTGCTTGAGGGTCTCGTCACACGACTGCTCCAGAGGGAAATCCCCCTCAGGGAAGCCCCTGAGTATGGGAATTCCCTCGTCCACGTCATCATGATGCGGAGCAGATGTCGACGGCCCCAGAACCGCTTCTCCAGCCATCGCGTCACACGACACCACTTTACAGGACCCATCCACACACATTACCCTCAATTAATTTTTAAACTCAGGTCAAACGGTTCCCAGAATTAGTGGATGGGTGAGGTGGGAATTAACCGCGGCCTCGACTTTATGCCTTTTTCCCATCTCAATGGAAACCACCGGATACTTGTGAATGCCACCATGAACACACCTCACCCTCACCAGATTATTCGTACCCAATGCCCCACCTGCACCAAGCGTTGGTGGATAGAGGTTTGGGAACAACCCGAATCCACCAAAGCGTTATGTGTATCCCCTTTTCACTTTTACCGGTATCCGATATGTCCTGCCCGATTGGGGGCGGCCTGCGGAGTGTCGGGGATCTGGATCAGTGTCCCCACCTCCATCACTGGACATCGATCCTGGCAGTGCCCGTCTTCCCCACAGCTCCAACAGACCAGCCTAGTCTTTCCTACCACACTCATGCGGGCGGTCTCGCCAACCTGGGGGGGAGAGCGGAGGGAGACAGGGGAAGTAGGAGGGACAGACAAGGGGAGGGGTCCCCTGGACCAGGGATGGGGTTTGGGCAGGGCTCCTCCCCACTTCCGAGGAGCCGGAACTGGGCGGGACTGGGAGGGATGGGAGGGGGGAAACATGAGACACAGGGGGTGGAGAGAGAGAAGAGAGAGAAGAGCGAGAAGAGGGAGAAGAAAACAACACTGCTTCGTTGCTTCCTGGAAATGTCGCCATGTAGCCCTCTGCCAGCTGAACGGCCTCTTCCAGTGACGCCGGGCAGTGGCACTGGACCCACTCAGAAATTCCTCAAGGAAGCTGGGAGACAAACTGTTCCAGTATCACCAGATCGACGACGTCCATGGTGCTGCGGGTTCCCTCCACCAGCAACCATTTCCGGCAGGCATCCTGGAGCTGTTAGGCAAAAGCGAACGGGCGGCCGTGCTTCCCAAAGCTCAGGGATCTGAAGAGCTGACGAATCTGCTCAGGGCTACGACGAACCCGTTGCTGGATGACCTTCTTCAGATGGTGGTAGTTAAGGAGACTGGCGGTGGGAAGTTGCTGTGCTGCTAGCTGCGCCTCCCCGGAGAGTAAGGGCAATAAGCGTGCTGCCCACTGGTCGGGAAGCCACTTCCAGTCCTCAGCGGTCCTCTCGAATAAATCGAGGAAAGCCTCCAGGTCATCATCTGGCCCCATCTTCATCAGGGCCATGGGTGGGGTCCGGAGCACCCAGCGGTGAGGACTCCATAACGGCATTCTCCTCCAAAGCCAGGTTTTCGGCACCACTGTGAAAGTTTATGTTCATGGGCAATGGAGGAGTCAAGAGACAACGAAACAGGTTCAAGTTCAGTCTATTTAATTGATTGTTCCAGCACACAATCGAATGCAACCGTCGATAACATAAAACTTGCAGACAAATGAAAGCACTCGCAAATACTACAACACTCTCAGTTCGCTGTTGTGCTTTCTGCTCACTCATTATCTCCCCCTCTGATGCTCTGGTATGCTTATCAGGACTCCCTCCACCATTACTATAATGAGAGACAGGTGTTAGAGTAATTACAACCCAGGTGACGAGCCTGCAGACAGACACATGACCACGCCCCCCCATGCCACAGCACTCCTGTGACAATCGCAGACACTACGAAGGATTTCAAACCTTGATATCTAGATGTCTTGTCGTCAGATGAGCACACTGCCCCAAAGAGCAAGAGCCACAGTCAATGAAATATATAGAGAGCCCAAGGAAAGAGCAAGGTATTGGGAAGCAGGAGACAAAAAAGAATTAGAAAATGAAACAAAACATCACCCTCATCTCCTTGTTCCTTTGCAAATAAGTGCAAAAACAGGTGTGAGATTTTCTTTCATGTTTATTGACATGTTATCACGAATAAATTGCATGAGTTTGTGAATTAATTTTGTTATCGTAATTTTAAGATGTATTTTGGGCAATCTGTTTCAAACGGGGCGACGCTAAAGACAGCTGTAACGGGGTCCAAACTGTTTTGAGATTTGTCCACTTCAATCACATTCAGATATTGGGCTTGTAGTGCCACAGCAGTGGAGTGCCGCCTAAAAAAACAAGAGTTTAAACTTTTGTCGATTATGTGCAGATTTAAAGGGAAATAACTGTCTGATTGCAAAATTTTTAAAAAGTAAATGCACGAACATGCAAAAGAACTTTACGTAACTCTTCAGTGTGTCTGATATTAACATGCAGTTCACATAATATGAGACGCACACACATTAGAAGCTCAGTTAAAGGTACTGCACTGAAAATAATAATGTTTGCGTATAATTAAGAGAAACTCTGCACTGGTTTTTAGCGCTTTCTTTTTCTTATTTCTTATTTTCTTATCTTTTTCTTTTTCATTGATTGATGACTTCATGAAATGAGAGACTCTTCCCTTCGAAATACAAACACAAGTGGTCAAAAGAGACGACCAGGTGTAACGGTGATGTGTCTCATTTGTACACTTGTAATTGGATCACCCAATGCTCATCTTAATACCAGGCAGTGTTTGGGGAAAACGCGATAAAAGTAACATGTGTTATGTAATCAGATAACTTTTCGAGTAATGAGTAAAGTAACACAATATTTTTTATTTTAGACCATAATATCGGAGTTACTTTTTAAATAAAGTAACGTTGCTTTTGTACACCTCAATTGTCCCTGTATTGTGAGAAATCAGGAGTAAAAGTGTGCAAACATTGGGGAGGAGACGCAGTACATGATGGGCATTGTAGTTCTATAGAGTATGAGGTCAGAGACTATTTAGCAGAGATGAGTCACATCTATTTAAATGAATGGGAGAAATTGGAATGCCCAACGCTTCTAACACCCAACAGTCAATAGATGTAGAAAGGAAATCCTGTCTTGCAGGTAAAAGAGGCAATCACCTTTAAGATACACACATCGCCTGTCAATTGACTCGCTAACGCGCATGCACATTTTGTGTTTTAGCGTAATATGAGGTCAACATTCGGTAGAGTGAAACGCGATTGATTCATGTGTCAGTACACACTGCTGTGGCAGGCCAGGCGGGGCTGAGCGATGATGGTGCAGAGCGAGGCCGAGGTGTGCACCTGGGGAGAATGATCTCGCCCAGCTGTGAGTGATGACGGCGTGAATAGGTGGGGGATAAAGCTGAGAACAGAGCTGCAGTAGAGAGAGTGATGCAGAGAGAGAGAGAGAGAGAGACACCTTGAAGCTGTGTATGTTGTCATTATGTTTTCAGTCTAATGTGGTGTTTGGATTAAAGTTCGTTGAATGTGCTTCTGGCTCCAGCTTCTTCCTTTCCCGACTGAACAGAGGTCTTTCACAACTGCATTCAAAAATCAGTAAACGCATTTAGGCAGAGGGATTATAAGAGTACTCTTCCACTGTTCACGACATGATACACGGTGAAATACTCGCTGAATTCACTGACTTATGCAGCCGAACTTCTCCGTGTTACAGCTCCCCGTAACTGGGAGAATGGGATGAGAAAAGCTGACTTTGGATCAGTGGCTCTGAGCAATGTTCTACATCGATCGTGTATGCAGAGAAAATGTCTTAGTTTCTAAAAAGATTCTATATTTTTGTTTTATAATAAATAAGTAGTTTGATTCATGAAACCGTTTTTATGGCATTTTATGGCAACATGCGCCTTTGAAGTTGTGGCATCTGTACGCACCGTGGATCAACTCAAAACAAGCGTGCACTGAGATGACTTAAGTGAAAAATATTCTTTTATTATCAGATACATTCCTTGAACATGTTAGGCTGGCATTACCCACTGAATTTTATCCTGACTTTTGAAAAACATCTTAAATTGACTCTGACATTGTCGATGGGCACAGCACATGATGACATATGATGCAAGTTCAAGTGTTGGACTTTGCTGCTTTAGGTAAGACAGTGATTATTCTTCATTATTCATATTGGCTGCCATGTTGATGGAAAAACAAATCATGCATATTCATGTTATTGACTCTTTATTATAAATATGACTTGAAGACCTACTTTCTAAATATTGGTTTGTTTATTATGTTGTTTTGACATGAGTGTTATACAGTAGCTAGCATGTCTTGTAATGTCTCGTATGCAATGCATGGCTTATTTGTATGGAATGCATAGCACAGCAGAAGAGAAAGTGGCTGTGAGAAAATAGTAATGCAAAAATAACGCAAAAGTTACATAACGCTTTACTTTCCATAAAAATTAACTTTTTAATTAAGTTACTTTTTTAAGGAGTAACACAATATTCTAATGAGTTACTTTTAAAAGTAACGTTACCCAACACTGATACCAGGTATACACAGGGTCTCAGTCGGGGATGACTGGTCTTGTACAGGGACTAAAAATTAGAGGTCGACCAATATATCGGTTTTGCCGATTAATTGGCACCGATAACAGATTTCTGGTACTATCCGTTATCGGCAAAAATCCACACCAATAGTTTTTCCCCGTTGCGTCCGGTGCTGGAGCTGCTGGGAAGGGTCCGCTGTCATTATACAGTATAAGAGCAGCCTCTAGAGGCGAAATAAAAACTATCACTTCACTGATGCCTTATGCTGTTTGTTTTAACACGTGAGACTACACTCTGCATGGAGTGGAACACTTCATATGCAGATTTAAAACATCAACAAAGAAAAGGTATACAGTACACTACAGTATATGTTGTCATATCATTATTAAGTAATTAATTTGTTGACGAGATGCTGCATTAGTAGAGAACAGCAGTATGTTTGCCAACAAGGCAGAGAGGATGCTAACATTAAAGCTAATCTCAAGCGGTTAGAACAATGTTACAAAAATACATGCCTAAAAAGTCCTACCCAAATGTTTAAATATCACGATTGTTACCATCTATTTGCATTAGTTTATATCCAGCTGGTCACGTTTATGCATTCGTTAGCCAGCTAAGTTGCATATTTAAAGCTAGTGATGTGAGAAAGCAAATTAATATCTTCATGCAGCCGAGAAATGTATAAACAAATCAGAAATGCATCTGATTTAAATCTTAAATCTAAATAGATCGATCACATACTTGCACTAAAATAGGCTAGACACAGTGCAACAAATACAGTTTAACAGAAAGCAGGTGTCTCAAGATGCTTTTAAAGTTCTTTTTAATTAGACACATCATTTAAAAAACAGCGCTCCTGCACGAGACACTGAATAAACAAAAACAAAGGGAAACAAAGACGTTTGTCTAGCGCGCGCTAACATATAAAAACAAATGGATGGTTGCAAAAGCATTTGGAGTGAACAGCCCCTTACAGTTGGTGGAGGTCTTTGGCCATTTCTCTCTTATAAGCGTTTCTCAGATTAAGCAGTGAGTTGTTTAAATGCTTTGTCAGGAAAGATGTTCAACTTGGAAATGTGTGTCTCGAGATCCTTGCGTTCAGTTCCAGTCTGTTGTGTTCCGTCTTTTTGAACAGCCCCTGGTCTGTGCTCATAGTCTGAGCCGCTTCACCACCGAGTTCAGTCAAATACCACTGCTATCTGTGAATTTTGCTACTCTACATACAACTGTACTGAATAAAATATAATGTAGTATTTCACTGTTATTATGAAGCTTGAGTCTGGAGTAGTAGGAATCAGTGCAAGTGTAACGCCATGTGAACGGTCTATTGAAGCGTTTTTCCCCATCATTTTAATTTGGACTTAACATTTGAGAATATGGACCGACTAAAACTTTATTTATTTTATGCACATTAGTTGAAAATGAAATGCTCTTTTTTAACAGCCAGGATAGGAATGTTCTATGCAATAATATAATGGTGCTGAATGGTTTATCTATTTATTGCGCCCTCTTGTGGACAGGGTTGAGGGTTACTTTTGAAATGTATTCCACTACAGATTACAGAATACATGCTGTAAAATGTAATTTGTAACATATTCCGTTAGATTACTCAAGGTCAGTAATGTAATCTAAATACTTTGGATTACTTCTTCAGCACTGGTAGATTTTTTCATTGTGTTGACTATAAAAACTCTGCCAGTACAGTAACACAAAATACACATGTTAAAAATACATTCTCTGAAAAACCGAAATATCTTATGCAGTGTTGTTTCTAAAACAAGATGAATCAAATTGATCTTGTTTTAAGGATATTTTTAGATATTTTTACAGGAAAACAATACAAAAATTATTATCAAGGATACGATTTTTGCCCTAATATCAAAGGTCTTACTAGAAAAAAATAAATTATTATCCAACGTGAATTTTCTTGATAAAAAAATATGATCGTGCCTGGTAACATGTGCATGTAAAATGGTTAGAAATAGCATTTTAGCTTAGCGTAAAGCTGACAATTTACACAAGGTTTATTTCTATTTCTGCTGCTCCAAACTTACTTCAAACTTACTTCTCTGTCTGCTCGTATGAATGTAACACATCATAAGAAAGTGTTTCACCGCTGTTCAAATGCACTTTGGATCGCATCATTTATATGTAGAAATGTTTTCCATCTGAAAGGACTAAATATTAAATGAAACAAATGACAATAAAATGCAAAGTAATCTCTTCAGTAATCAAAATACTTTTTGAATGTAACTGTATTCTAATTACCAATTATTTAAACTGTAACTGTAGTGGAATACAGTTATTAATATTTTGTATTTTAAATACGTAATCCCATTACATGTATTCTGTTACTCCCCAACCCTGCTTGTGGACTAAGGAAACATCAATTTAAAAATCAGCTGACTTTAAAATTTGAATATTAGTTCATATATATTAATATTAATATATTTATTTCATTTCAAAAAGTACAATACATTTTCATGGTTCAGTCAGTACTGTACAAGGAGAACATTATTAGAGGTAAAAATTACATTTCTCAGTTGTTTTCAAGTCTTCACTGAATTATTGTAAGATATGATGCTTTAATACAGATGTGATGCTGCTGGGTTTTGACTGAGAAGCAGATCTGTAATTAAAATTATACTTAACTGTTAATTAACTGCTTGTTATGATTTCTATGCCGATAAATCAACCACACAGAAAAAAAACTATTATTGCTTTTTTTTGTGTGTGCTTATTTTGGTGAGGCAAGTGGCTTATTTTGGGCTTGTTTTTCCAGACCAGGTTGCTTGTTTCTCTTGTGAGATCTGGCGACACTGTAATTGGTATTTCACCCACCCCTAGTGCAGAGTACTGTTATTTTTAAAAGAATGTTATTAACTGTTCTTTTATTTTGTTCTAACCGGTAACCTTTTGGGAAGGAGGCTGCGGAACGTCTGCACCGGAACAAAAACATATTTTTTTTTTGCTCAGAACGAACCAAATTGAAAAACATTTCATTTTTAGTACCTGGTCTTGTAGTTGCTACACCCAGTCTGCGAACAGTCGTGAAGTGTGCACACCAGCATGACGGAAAACAAGATTGTGAGTTTCAGGGCTCAGATTGCAAGTCGTGTGTTGTGTGCTTGGCTTTGGCAACCTTAGAGACATGGGTTCTGTCCCATGGAAACCAGGAAGTAATCACGTTCACTCTGAGGCACAGTTTTGGTCCTGTGAAAACCAGGAAGTAATCACATTCACAAAAATAATGGTGAGTGCAGTTCGGATGTTGCCCTTTTGCTCTAAAATTACATTTCTACTTCACTGGTTTAGTGTCTGGGTTAATCGGTAGAGTTATTAAAATATGCATTCCATTTAACAGTACTATATCATTTAGAATCTGTAACAGACCTAACGTTAACTTTGACGTGTATCAAACATATAAAATATATATCACCATAAACAAAATCCAACATGTTAAAACTATATAGCCGCCACTTACTATATGCATATTACACAGTCTGCATAGGGCACCAACTACCTCAGGGGGCACCATCTTACCCAGAAACTCCACCGGCTGCCCTTCCTCACACATTATACAGTACGTTATCCCAGAACCTGATAGCAGTCGCAGAACACAGACGATTGCATCGCTGCTCGCACCACGTCAGATTACCACCTTGCAATTCTCCCATCCCCCTCCAATGACCTCCTATCTGAGCTTTATAGGCAGAGACAACCATAAGTAAGTCATTTGTGGGTTCCCAGGATGCTGCTGGTGGGACCAACCAAGGGAGTGAAGGTGAGGAAACCAGGAGGATGGCACCGGTTGAGCTGGAGACCCCGAGGGAGCTGACAGTAGACCCAGAGACCAGGGTGAAGCAGGAGCCCAGGGCGTAGCTTGCAAAAGACCAGGAGACCCCGCACATGCCAGGAGATGGACAGGGTCGGCAGCGGCTGCTGGGGATTGGACTGGGTCGTCGTCGGTCTCTGGACAGATGAATGAGTTGACGGCGACCACTGGGGAAGGGTCAGACTCAGCGCCCACTCATCAATGTTCTGTCAGTAATTTCGTTGACGAGATTAACAATAGATGCACAAAATTGATCTTGTCTATCTATAATCCCTTGCATTCACATACTGGTGTACAATATCTGTCAGGCCTTCTTCTTTCAAGTTTTCTCAAGCTCTGTGACTCTAATCATGAACTTATGTACAATTTTTAGGGGGCTGGGAAGATACATGATGTAAACCTGAACTCAGCGGTGGTGTAATAGACAGAAAGTGGTGGTTATAGATATTGGTATACAGAAATGATTGAAATATGTCTGCTGGTTGGAGTGAAAACCTTGTGGTTTGGTAAAGCAGTTCTTTCACACCAGATCAGTGCAGCATTAGATCTATTATACAGCCACACTACAGTCGCAGGAGAATTACGTCTTTACAGTTCTCTCTGTAAATCAGCAAACCAGCCCAGATGTACATCCAGCATGCAGTATGTCTTTTTCCTCATTCTATTCCACCTTCTCTCTTTGGGACTCATCAAGGAACAGTCAGTCGGTTTTACAAATACCCCTGCTATTTAAGGTCGAGCGCCTCTCACCCCTACACTCACTCTTACACTCCTCCTTCTGCTTTCAGTGCATGTCATCGAGAAGACTGACAGCTAATGATGAAATACGAGCGGGCGATTTCTCGACACCCGTCAGTGTTACAGTCTTGAGACCCCGTGGTGCGGCAGGGAGAACAGATGTGCAGGAAGATTTGTTACAGCTCGCAACTTGCCTCCAGCCTCAGGCCACGAGCTCTGCGAGTCAGCATTCCCACCCACAAGCTCTGCGAGTGAGCGCTATTTGTTTACAGAGCGCTGAACGTGTGGGCTGACACACTGTACTGACTGGCAGTGGCACATGGCCGGCTCCACCTCTGGGATTACAGGCAACACACAGAGAAAAAGAGACAGCGCAAGAGTGCAATACAAATGCATTTAATAAAACGTCAAGGCTACCATGTGCTCTGAAAACATAAGAGGTATATGATTCCCAGCGCAATTACAGAAATTCAAATAAGATAAAACAATGGTTGACCCCAAAAAATTAAACTTCTGCAATCATTTACTCACCCTCAATTCGCTCCAAATCAGTATGCTGTTATTTTACTGTGGAAGACAAAAGGATACATTTTTAAAGTAAAGAATCTTTGCACAGCTCTTGCCATACATATAACAGTTGTAGTGACCAAAAAGGACATAAAAAATAAACAGGAACAGACTGATGTTAAAGTAACCCCTGAAAGCGAACTAGAAAAAAATAAAATAAATAAAATAAAATAAAATCAGACTTCAAACTTTAAAGATTAAAAAATCAGAAAAGACAGCATAAAAGTAATCCATACGACACCAGTAGTAAAATCCATATCTTCAGAAGCAATATCATAGGTGTGGGTGAGAAACAGATCAATATTTAGGTCCTTTTTTACTATAAATCGCCACTTCACATTCTCACTTTCACATTCTTCTTTTGTTTTTGGCGATTCATATTCTTTGTGCATATCATCACCTACAGGGCAGGTAGAAGAATTTGTAATAAAAAGAACTTAAATATTGATCCGCTTCTCACCCATACCTATCATATTGCTTCTGAAGATATGGATCTAAACACTGGAGTCTTTTGGATTACTTTTATGCTGCCTTTATGTGCTTTTTGGAGATTTGGACCATTTTGACTTGCATTGTATGGATACAGAGCTGAGATGTTCATCTTAAAATCTTTGTTTGTGTTAAGCTGTCATGTGTATTTTGTTGGTTCATGTTTTTCATGTCATTTATTTTGAAATTTCTAGTTCCTGTGTCATGTCATGTGGTTCCCTTATCATGTGATTTCATGTTTCCCTCCATGTTCATGTGTCTTGTTTTCATTGGTTGATTGTCTTTTTATCTTGTTTAGAGTTCTTTGTGTTTATTGGTTATCATTGTCATGTGTTCTCCCATGTCATGTATTTAACCCTCATGTTTTCCATGGTCCATTGTCAGGTATTGTTGAATGTAACTTTGGTTGTGGTTTCAAGTTTATGTCAAGTCTAGTTAAAGTCAAGTTCATGTTTTTTGTTTACGTTCACTTGGGTCATTTCCAGTGCCAGCAGCAACATTACATAAGCACAAGAAATAAAGTCATAATCGTGTATATCTTTGATGGCATGAGGGCGAGTAATGATGAGAATTTTCATTTTAGAGTGAACTGTTCCTTTAATATCTTTTATGAGGAAATTAACTACTTTTCCATGACGCATTTTAATGATGTAATCAAAAATATAAATAAATAAATATGACAGTACAATATAAAACTTGATTTAAATTAATTGATTATAAGTAAAATAATATATTTTTTAAACATTTTTTTTTTAAAATAGTCAGATATACAGTATAAAAATCTAATATTTTTATAATATGTCATCTGTATGTTTCATGGGAATGGGTGGTCACTGCTGAGCCCTATGTCACGATTTCTGTTTCCACTGTAACAGTGACTTCTCTGATTGGCCGATCCCTTTTTCGCGATTATTGGTAGTGCAGTTCTTCACCAGCAGATTATTAAAACGTATTAAAAGTTAAAATCACACTGACTTGTTGCTTCTTCAGAAGCACCTACCTTGATTTAGAGTTAGGGTTAGGGTTAGAGCTAGGCTGTCTTCATGGTTATATTTGTTACCATTAGAAAGCTAAATTTAACAATAAAAATAAATGGTTGAATAATTCATTGAATAAAATGAACAGGATTTTTATTTTAATTCTTTTTCAATGATAGGTTGTGAGTGCAGTGCGCGCAATCCGTGAATCTGCCTGAATATGCCTGAATATGCAGCACACAACTTGAGCTGTCTCACCACATTGCGCTGCCCTCAAAAACGCTGCAACACTAGAATGCGCTAATTTACTTATTTATTAATTTCATAATGGAGTTGTTGTACATTGTGGGTATTGAACAGAAAACACATGGGGTCAGATATAATAGTTTGATCAACAGTGGTCAAAGTGAGGGGGAATGGCCCCACAAGGCCTGCCCTAGAGCCGACACTGATACTCTTGATAAATGTCACATTATGTTGACATTTTATTGTCCTGTGAGGGAAAAGAGTCACAAAATGTGCTAGACATCAGACACATGCTCATGTCAATTTTTTACTCTGAAATACAGGCATATGTGAACACCAGCCTTACTGCCACAGCAGATTAAAGAGTGTGCCTTTATGCTACACAACACACAGAGTTAAGCAAATGAATTGGTCTTGGTGGCGACAGCTCTCAAGAATGATTTCTCTTCCATGCTTCATTTCTGTAGTGTGGGTTAATATTCTGCTTATGCAATTCTCCGTAAGTCAGGTGAAAAGGCAATTGGCATTTTCTGTTGGTAAAGTGTACAATTCAGCATTGTACGCCAGATATTACTGCGACAAAGTGACTAAACAGCTAGGTATACACTTCAATGAGATGACACCAGCTGTCATTTTAACTGCCATGGCTTCCAAACATAACACAATTTAATCTAGCGATGATGGATGATGGAAAATTGTAGGGTTTGATGGGGTAAGTTGTGTGATGATTATCTGCAATTTTGTCTGTTTTTGGATGAAGAAGAATGCCAGAAATAAGTTTGAACCCTTATATTAAGATATTATTTTATAAAATATTTAAAAGTAAAGTGTACAATTTCTGTGCCACAAGTGGCACCAAAGAGAATTACAAAAATAATGACCATTTTCAACATGGAGGTCTGTAACTACATTTACCTCCAAAGATTGTTTTTGCAGAAATAAAGGTTTAGTGCATTAAAATGTTTAGCGATATCACTGATGGAAATGCAAATTGTTGGTACAATTTCACAAGGGTAGACATACATTCTTTTTGTTTAACTGCAGCACATACAGTAAATTCTATGTTGATACTTCAAAAAATAAAAACTTTAGATTTTTTATTATTATTTTTTTGGACTGAAAAATGGCATTATCGCAAGAAGAACTTACTTCACGTGTTCTCACAACAAACAGTAGTGGAGAAGTACACTTGGACCGATGAGGAGACTTTCCAGCCTGTGAGCCCTTTAATTATCGTTGTTTAAGTTCTCAGAGTGTCTGAAGTGGATGCTGGCCAATTTGAAGACACCAGAAAAGATGTGCTTCACAACTTCTGATAACGCTGGCTGTTGCATATGGACTAATGCATGTTTGTTTCAAGCATTTCATGCTATCAATTGAAATTGCAGCACTGTGTTTAAAAAAAAATAAATAATAAATTCCAGAGAGGCAAATAAAATGACATAATGTGAACATATTGGCCATATTTTTAATTCAAGAGTGTAATATAGGATTACAGGCTCACTAATGCCACCTGTTCTGTTGTATTTTGCCAGGTATTCCAATCAATTTCTTATAATCCCAGATACAGATGAGCAACTGCTCCATTTCGACATTGTCTTCTTATATTTCATACTATTGCAATCATTTGTGAAATTAAAACAACAGTAATTAATAATTCGCCTCAATACTCGCTCCATTTTACAAATATTTGGGGACATCTGGGACGCGAAAGGTACACAATTTGTGATATACTAAAAATTATGTATGGAAACGGCTCAAGGGCAGATTTCTTTTGTGGTAATCCAAAACTTATGTGACAATGTGTGTTTTTTTTTTAGGATGATGTCATCACGTACGCCATTATATCGGTAAAAGGCCAATTGGAGGAAAATGAGAAGAAGCAAATTCAGCAAACATTTATTTTATGCATTTTAACTTTGTTGATAACAGAGCAGCACAAAAAGTAGATTGAAACTTGGTTTATAATACCTGGAGAAACCTACCCATGTGTCACGTTTATGTGTTTTGTTCTTGTTTTCATGTCCTTTATTTTAAAGCTTAGTTCCTGTTCATGTCATGTGATTTCCTGTTCCCTCATGTGATCTTGTCATGTGTTTCCCCTGTTCATGTGTCTTGTTTTCATTGGTTCATCGTTCGTTTACCTTGTTATTAGTCTTGTTGTCTTGTTTATAGTTTAGTCTTGTGATTGGTTGTCTTGTTTACCTGTTACCCATGTCCTTGTATTTAGCCCTCATGTTTGCCATTGTCGAGTGTCAGGTATTGTTTGCATGTATCGTTGTTGGTGTACTGTGGTCTATGTCAAGTGTATAGCCATGTCAAGTTCATGTTTCAAGCCAACTCATGTAAAGTTAAGTTTAGTCAAGATTATGTTTGTTTGTTTGTTTCACGTTTGGTTTTACGGTTGTGGATTTCACTTATGTAAATAAACTGCACTTGGGTTCATCGCACTACTTCATCGTCTGCCTGTTGCCAGTATTGTTACACCCTGTGCATTTCCCATGTTTTTCTTTTTTGGATTTTCTCCCCACCTCGTTGTGGTGTAGTGACTTGCCTCAACCATGTGGTGGAGGACGAATCTCAGTTGCCTCCACGTCTGAGACCGTCAATCCACGCATCTTATGACGTGGCTTGTTGAGCGCGTTACCGTGGAGACCTAGTGCATATGGAGGCTTCACGCTATTCTCCGCAGCATCCACGCACAACTCACGACGTGTCCCACCGAGAGCGAGAACCACATTATAGTGACCACGAGTAGGTTAACCCAACGTGACTCTACCCACCCTAGCAACCGGGCCAATTGATTGCTTAGGAAGCCTGACTGGAGTCACTCAGCACGCCCTGGATTTTGAACTTGCGACTCCAGGTGTGGTTGTTAGCGTCTTTACTTGCTGTGCTACCCAGGCCCCCTGCATTTTCCATGTTTAAACATTTTGGGGATACTAACATTATACTTACCTTACTTAACATAAAAAAATACACACATGACATTTAACTACAGTATGTAATTTTTAACAACTTGACTCACTGTTGTACACCCACAATTTCTTGGCACCATGGACCTCCAAGCAACAAAAAAGTGGTACAAGCCCATTACTTAGAAAGTATTTGGTAATTTTCATTCAACATTTCCTCTAAGAATTTGCAGACATGTTTTCCCTGCCATGTTCTTTTTCAGCCATTTTAATCCAGGAAACCACTTTACATGTCCTTTTTGAGGCTGAAATGCTGCCGTCATTTGATTCACTCTGTTTGCTTTTCTCCACACTTCTTAAATTGAATAAGGGATTCATTCAGTCCTCCTCCTGAAATGTTTTTCTCCTGCTCTTTAACTCTAATGTAGGTCAGCTTGAAGTTATGGTGAGGAAATACTGAGCCAGTGTTCATCAATTCTGAGGAAAGACTTTAATAAAAGTGGCTCCGCTGAAAAGTTTGTAACATTCCTGAGGCTGAATGATTGAGGAAGAAATCCATTCCTGTCTTCCAACCATGGGCATCATTTACACAGCAATCGCACTGACAGTGGCATTGATTTAGTGGTTTAACTGCAAAACGGAAAACTGCATGAGAAAAAGTTCCTGTTGAGGGCTTGAGGTTCCAAGCTTTGCTTCTTAAAACAATCCATTTAGTACGGTTCTACATTTTCACAAATGTACAAAATAAAATGTCTCATTCTCATCCTGTTTCTCACTTTCTCATAAACACAAATGCACAACCATAAGCCTGTTTATCAGCTTTATTACAGTCAATAATTAATCAATGCTTATTTATTGTGTCGATAATTAATTTATTCAATAATACTAATAATATTGTGCATGAATTTGTGTCAGAACATTCTAACAGAAGTAACCCATATTATTTTAAGATAAGACATTTCTTTTTTTTTCAAGGGTTCAGCCTTCATTTGGGCAATGCACGCACATATATGGAATTTTGCGAAACTGAAAAGGGGGCAGAGGTGGAAAGTAACGAATGACAACTACTCTCGTTACTGTACTTGTGTAAATTTTTCACATTTTTCAACTTTAAGTATAAATAAATAATAGTACTTTTGAGTTGATTAAAAATGAAGTATTCAACTTTGCTACAATAATTTTTCACCACAATTACAAAGTACAAAAAAAAAAAAAAAAATTTTGGGAAGAAGAAAATCATAAGTAGCTAAATCTGTTTATAAGCTAAAATGGAATCCCACAGGGCACAGCATCATGAGCACAGCAGCATACAAAAACTGCCGCCGGTGTCCTCTCTTCTCTAGTTTCTCCTGTCCCTATACAAGAACTGTAATACTGTGATTTTCTGCATATCTCATTTTATTCTGGAAAGGAGCCGTTCATTCAGGTATGAGGGATAAAACTGATAAAACTTCACTTGTTTTTAAGGTAGGCAATGTTTTAAATGTGTCAAACATTAACACAATGTAGTATGACATATGTGGGGATATCTTGTTTACTTGCTACTATATGTCTAAAACAAACTTTTTAAATACCTTAGAAAGATACAATGCCAATAGTGTCGGAAATTTACAGGGACTCGGGGCAAAAATAGCAACAAAATTGACAAAAATATCCCAGAAATTCAAAATATGGGGGCAAAAATGCCCACGCAACGAGTTCCTGTGTTTTATTAATAATATCTGATATAGTTACAATTAGGTACATTGCAATCTTCTTTTGACTTTTCACGGAATATTTTTTTCCTACCTTCCGGTTCCTCGCACCATCGCTCCGCTTCTATCAGTCCACATCAGTTCGGTACTGTACTCCCGTGTTAAATTCCGTAACCTTTCGCCCCTCTTGTTCAAAATAAACTGACCAAGCAGGTAAGACTTTCGCTCATGGTGCTGTACTGTAATTCCTTGCCCTGTGCTGCTGTTCATCTGTCTGAAAAGTCTCACCCACTAGAGGCCAAATGTGTGCAATGGATGGGTGTTATATAAAGAATGTATGAGAAATATAATGTAACCAAATGCTACAATTTACTTAAAAATTATATCTCAATATGTTAAATAACCATAATGTTAATTAAGACTTTATTATTACAACTGTAATACAATAATACATATACAGAACAACCACTTTTATTTTATTCAGTTTGCTTAATCTCATTTCATGGGGGCCTGGGTAGGTCAGCGAGTATTGACTACCCCTGAAGTCACGAGTTCGAATCCAGGGTGTGCTGAGTGACTCCAGCCAGGTCTCCTAAGCAACCAAATTGGCCCGGTTGCTAGGGATGGTAGTCACATGGGGTAACCTCGTGATCACGATTAGTGGTTCTCGCTCTCAATGGGGCACGTGGTAAGTTGTGCATGTCTCGCGGAGAGTAGCATGAGCCTCCACATGTGGAGTCTCCGCAGTGTCATGCACGACGAGCCACGTGATAAGATGCGCGGATTGACGGTCTCAGGAGTGGAGGCAACTGAGACTTGTCCTCCGCCACACGGATTGAGGTGAGTAACCGTGCCACCACGAGGAACTACTAGGTAGTGGGAATTGGGCATTCCAAATTGGGAGAAAAGGGCATAAAAAAATAAATAAAAATAATAATCTCATTCCATATCTGGATAATTGCTGCAATATCATAGAGGATAGAATTCCTCCTCTATGATATTGCATTATATTAGTTTTGTACAGTATGTTAACTTAATAGCCAAAATACTTGGACATACATGAATGAGAATAAACCTGAAATAGGAATGTGTTTCAGTCATAATGCACATTATGTAGTTTAGAGACATTTAGAATGTTACAAATGGCTATTTCTATTCAAATAAATGTTGTATTCTTAAAATTTTCTGTTTGTCCAAGAATCCTCTTGCAGCAATGCAGGTCTTTGGCATTTAGAAGCTGCTAGTTTAGGACCTGTGAGGAGTCTGTTTCTCAAACTAGAGATTGTGATTTACTTGTCTTTTGTTGTGCATCTGGCCGTCCACTTCCCTCTCTATCATGGTTAGAGATTCTTTTTTCAAAACAGTAATGCATGGACAGGGTTGGGGAGTAACGGAATACATGTAACGGGATTACATATTTAAAATACAAAATATAAGTAACTGTATTCCACTACAGTTACAATTTTAGTCATTGGTAATTAGAATACAGTTACATTCAAAAAGTATTTTGATTACTGAAGAGATTACTTTGCATTTTATTGTCATTTGTTTCATTTAATATTTAGGCTTTTCAGATGGAAAAATGTATACATATAAATGATGCAATCCAAAGTGCATTTGAACAGCGGTGAAACACTTTCTTATGATGTGTAACATTCATACAAGCAGATAGAGAAGTAAGTTTGAAGTAAGTTTGGAGCAGAAGAAATAGAAATAAACCTTGTGTAAATTGTCAGCTTTACGCTAAGCTAAAATGTTACTAGAAAAAAAGAAATTATGATCCAACGTGAATTTTCTTGATAAAAACATATGATCGTGTCTGGTAACATATACATTTTACATGTATATGTTACCAGACACAATCATATGTTTTTATCAAGAAAATTCATGTTGGATCATAAATTCTTTTTTTCTAGTAAGACCTTTGATATTAGAGAAATAATCATATTCTTGATAATAATTTTTGTATTGTTTTCCTGTAAAAATATCTAAAAATCCTTAAAACAAGATCAATTTGATTTATCTTGTTTTAGAAACAACACTGCATAAGATATTTAGGTTTTTCAGAGAATGTATTTTTAACATGTGTATTTTGTCTAACAGTACTGACAGAGTTTTTATAGTCAAAACAAGTGAAAAAATCTACCAGTGCTGAAGAAGTAATCCAAAGTATTTAGAATACGTTACTGACCTTGAGTATCTAACGCAATACGTTACAAATGACATTTTACAGCATGTAATCTGTAGTGGAATATATTTCAAAAGTAACCCTCAACCCTGTGCATGGAATAGCCTTCATCTCTCTAAAACAATAGACTATAGGAGAAAATTGAATTTCAGGATGCGTTTCTGTTTGCCTGTTTGCCTACTTTTAAAACCAAAATTTTACTTGCAAGTGTAAAACAATTTGTAAGAACTCAATACCTCAATAAATGTGGAAACCCCCACTGTATCGTGATTTCCGTATGGTAGCGCAACCATTTTCAATTGTTCTAATAATAAGAACATTTTCTTGAGTACCAAATTAGCAATTTAGAATACTTTTGTATGGAATAGGTGACACAGTATATGTTTGCCATTACAGGTAAAGAAAAATGTCATAAATATCACTTAAAACAATTATTTCAATCTGTAATAATAATTTGCAATGAATGATTTTGGCAGTATTTTTGATCAGTTCAATGCATCCTTGGTGAAAGGAAGCATAAGTTTCTTTCAAGAACAAAAATGTCTTTGTGCTCTAAAAATGGAAGAATATATACTATATATAATATAATTTTCATAAAGTAACTTGTAACATAATTACTTGAGTAATTTTTCTGCAAACTACTTATTTACTCTTACTTGAGTCATAATATTTCTCAATACTTCTTGTACTCAAGTGAATTATTTCTTCAGAAGTACCACTGTAAGGGAGTTATATCCCCCAAAGGTTTGATTTTTAGAGTAAGTGATATTCAACACCATGACTCACCTCACAAAACTGCATGTAGCCTGAAACAAATGTTTAGCCTAGAAAAGTCTCACTGTAAAATAAATACCATGGGAACCTACAGTACCAGTATGCTGCTTTATTACAAGTACACTTTATCAATATCCCTACATTTGGACAGGTAGCTGAGAGATATTGATGGTAATTCAATTGTTGAATAGCACATTGTAGAATGTACAATTCTTATTTTTTATTTTTTTTACATAGTTTGAGAACTAGGTCATCCATCCTTGTGAAACTGTCAGATATGCTCTCCCACAAGCCTGTGATTGGTCAAAAGATAGGATTTCCTCAGGGAAGACTTTGTGACCCGATTCTTTCACAAGCATATCTTGAACATCCAGAACCCTGTCCCTAAAGATGCCCTCAATGATATGAGCCAATGGGCCAGCACAGACACAAACTGCAACCTAAATGGCATCTTTTATGAAACACCTTTAGTGGCTTTGCGAGTATACTTTATTGTTGAACATAGTCCTGGGTTTACATTTACAGATACTCTTAAAAGAAAAAACTGAGACCTCTTTAAGTGGACCAAAAAGTCAACAATAACCTAGTTCTTTGAAAGTGGTTTAGTACTCTTTTTAGTACACTTTATTAGTAATCAAGTCCCAGGCCACCTTCCATTCACACTGGTGTTGTTTAAAAAACCAGACCAGTAGAACCACCAGACCTGGTACTTACTAACTTGGTTTGTTTCAGGAGTCTGAGTGGGTTTCATATGTAAACTTTCCAAATGATTCTCCTTTAAAGTGAACCAAACCAAGATAATTTCAGGAGGTAGTCTGAGTACGGTTCGCTTTCAGCAATTTGAATTGATAATTATGTCTGTTGTTAACAAAGTGGTCTGGGCATACTTTTTCACATTTGCATAATACAAAACATGTTTATCCCTGACAGGTAGTACACTGGTAATGCTAAACAATATTCTATAAATAGATATAGCCCAAGGCTGTTAGTAGATATACATTTATTTGTGTTTAACCTTATGTTTGTTGTGAATATGACTAATCTAACATGACTGAATTTGTTGAATTTTGCCTCTAAATATCAGCCACAACATTAAAACCATCTGCCCAATATTGTATAGGTCCCCCTCATGTCTCCAAAACAGCACCATAATAGCATTCTGAGATGATATTCTTCTCACCACAATTGTACAGAGCAGTCATCTGAGTTACCGTAGACTTTGTCAGTTTGAACCAGTCTGGCCATTCTCTGTTGAACTCTCTCATCAACAAGACGTTTCCATCCACAGAACTGCTGCTCACTGGATGTTTTTTTATAAAGATAATCGCATGGATGATTGTTGGTGCCAGATGGGCTGGTTTGAGTATTTCTGTAACTGCTGATCTCCTGGGATTTTCACACACAACAGTCTCTAGAATTTACTCAGAATGGTGCCAAAAACAAAAAACATCCAGTGAGCGGCAGTTCTGCAGATGGAAACACCTTGTTTATGAGAGAGGTCAGAGAATGACCAGACTGGTTTGAACTGACAAAGTCTACGATAACTCAGATAACCACTCTGTACAATTGTGGTGAGAAGAATATCATCTCAGAATGCTATTCTGAGATGCAGGTTGGCGCTGTTTTAGCGGCACCAGGGGTACCTACACAATATTAGGCAGGTGGTTTTAATGTTGTGGCTGATCAGTGTATACCACACACACACACACACACACACACACACACACACACACACACACACACACACACACACAGTGCTTTAAAATAAAAATACAGTGCATTCAGTTTAAATGCATAACTTTATATAAACAAAGCAATATGATATAAAATATGACATCTATAATATTTTAACATATATACAGTTGAAGTCAGAAGTTTACATACACTTAGGTTGAAGTCTGTAACAATGTGCGCTGCTAGCAATGACAATGATGAAGATGAGAACCCAAGTGCAGTTTATTTACAAAAGTGAATCCAAAACCCTAACTATAAAAGTGAAACATGAACTTGACAAACGCAACATGGCTTGACAAGACCAAAAACACATACATTCACATTTAATACTTGACCACTAGACAATGCTAACATGAGGGCTTAAATATAAGACATGGGAGAACAAACCAATGAACAAACAGAACTAATAACAAGCTAATTAAACAAACCAGTGAAAACATGACACATGAACATGGAGGGGAAACAGGAATCACATGACAAGGGAAACAGGAACTAAACATTTAAAAATGTAACGTATGCTGGCACTGGCAATGATGAAGACGATGAGCGAAGAGAACCCAAGTGCAGTTTATTTACAAACGTGGAACATAAACCTGACTTGATATAAACGTGGCCTGACAAATGTCTACACTCATTCAATACTTGACAAAACAAAAATGGAAAACATGAGGCTTAAACACATGGACATGAGGGAACATAAACCAATGAACAAACAGAACTGATAACAAGATAATTAAACAATAAACCAATGAAAACATGACACATGAACATGGAGGGAAAACAGAAATCACATGACAAGGGAAACAGGAACTAAACATTTCAAAATAAAAAAAAGACATGAATCAACAAAATACACATGACAAAGTCATTAAAACTCATTTTTTAACCACTCCACAGATTTAATATTAGAAAACTATAGTTTTGGCAAGTCGTTTAGGACATCTACTTTGTGCATGGCATGAGTAATTTTTCCAACAATTGTTTACAGACAGATGTTTTTCACTTTTAATTGACTATATCACAATTCCAGTGGGTCAGAAGTTTACATACACTAAGTTAACTGTGCCTTTAAGCAGCTTGGAAAATTCCAGAAAATGATGCCAAGCCTTCTGATAGGTGTACCGAACTGGAGCTGTACCTGTAGATGTATTTTAAGGCCTACCTTCAAACTCAGAGCCTCTTTGCTTGACATCATGGGAAAATCAAAAGAAATCAGCCAAGACCTCAGAAAAAAAAATTGTGGACCTCCGCAAGTCTGGTTCATCCTTGGGAGCAATTTCCAAATGCCTGAAGGTACCACATTCATCTGTACAAACAATAGTATGCAAGTATAAATACCATGAGGGAAGGAGACGCATTCTGTCTCCTAGAGATGAACGTAGTTTGGTGCGGAAAGTGCAAATCAATCCCAAAACAACAGTAAAGGACCTTGTGAAGATGCTGGTAGACAAGTATCTATATCCACAGTAAAACGAGTCCTATATCGACATAATGTGAAAGGCTGCTCAGCAAGGAAAAAGCCACTGCCCTAAAACCGCCATAAAGACAGACTACAGTTGCAAGTGCACATGGGGACAATCTTACTTTTTGGATAAATGTCCTCTGGTTTAATGAAACAAACATTTAACTCTTTGGCCATAATGACCATTGTTATGTTTGGAGGAAAAAGGGTGAGAACACCATCCCATATGTGAAGCATGGTGGTGGCAGCATCATGTTGTAGGGGTGCTGTGCTGCAGGAGGGACTGGTGCACTTCACAAAATAGATGGCATCATGAGGAAGGAAAATTATGTGGATATATTGAAGAAACATCTCAAGACATCAGCCAGGAAGTTAAAGTTCAGTCACAAATGGGTCTTCCAAATGGACAATGACCCCAAGAATACCTCCAAAGTTGTGGCAAAATGGCTTAAGGACAACAAAGTCAAGGTATTTGAGTGGCCATCACAAAGCCCTGACCTCAATCTGATAGAAAATTTGTGGGCAGAACTGAAAAAGCATGTGTGAGCAAGGAGGCCTACCAACCTGACTCAGTGACACCAGTTCTGTCTGGAGGAATGGGTCAAAATTCCAGCAACTTATGAGAAACTTGTGGAAGGCTACCCAAAACGTTTGACCCAAGTTAAACAACTTAAAGGCAATGCTACCAAATACTAACAAAGTGTATGTAAACTTCTGACCCACTGGGAATGTGATCAAAGAAATAAAAGCTGAAATAAATCATTCTCTACTATTATTCTGACATTTCACATTCTTAAAATAAAGTAGTGATCCTAACTGACCTAAGACCGAGAATGTTTTCTACAATTAAATGTGAAAAACTGAGTTTAAATGTATTTGGCTAAGGTATATGTAAACTTCTGACTTCAACTGTATATATATATATATATATATATATATATATTAATTAATGTTATTATTACAGCTATTAGAGTACAATTAGCATCTTAATATATTATATATATATATATATATATATATATATATATATATATATATATATATATATATATATATAATGAATTAAGATGCTAATTGTACTGTAAAAAAGCTGTAATAATAATATTAATTTTAAAAAGTGAGCTGGGTGACACAAAAACAAAGTGTGAATGCAAAATGGACTTGTAACAGGAAAAGTGCTTTTTTCAAAGAGGAATCAAGTGGGAAAACACCCTAAATTAAACCAAAATGAGATCTAAGCCCACTTTAAAGCCAGGTAGAATGTGAATACATAGAGATCTGGGTCTTTTTTTTTATTTTTATCCAATTACAGGTGTCTGAGTTTGGTTCGTCAACAGAGGACTTAAGTGTGAAAACATCCAAGTTCAGTTCACTTTAAAGGGCTTAGTGTGGTGTTCACATATAAGCATGCATGCCACTCTCAGACCCCTGAAACAAAGTTTGAAACCCTCCTTAAAGAAATAAATGATGTAACCCTTTAAAATCCTTATATTTCAGGGTAAGCATTCTCAGTTATTATGTCAGACAATCTCTCATCATCTCTCAGCAGCCAGTTAACAAATCCTTCATGGTAAAGAGTGTTGTATCTTATAATAAATGATACACTAATACTTGGAGGCACTTTGTGCATGCCACAATATCTATCTCCTTCTTTTAAATTTAATTAGGTTTGTACCAGGAAAAAAAGAAAACCTCTGCCACACAGACAGACACAGGTGAAGTTTATTTTTTCTGCTTCTGAGAGCAATATTGATTGAGTTGAAATGCATCGTGCTGGAACAACTGGAAAAACAAGGCAGAGATTAGTGAAGGTTGTGGTCTTTGTAGATTTGCTTTTGCTTGTTTAAGCTTTCTTTCAAAGTAGGGTCATTTAATCTGCTTTGAAAGACATCAAGTGTGGAGGACATAAGAGACAAGCATTTTTCATTCTCAGTGCTAGCTTTTAGTTAGAGAAAAGTTGTTTATCACCCTGAAAGAGCATGGAGAGTATGGTTCTGTTGCAAAACGTAGTCTGCTGATTCATTGTCTGTTGACTACATAAGCAAAGTCTACACAGACTGTATATTAACCAAGATGAAACCTCACAGGCTGATTTGAGATGCCCCTTGTTTACAGTCACTCATGCTTGCTACTAAAAAAGTTCCTCCTGTGAAATGCACAAGTGACATGTTGTTTACTCTCTTGATTTTTACATTAATTTAACAGAGTGTTATTCTAATGACCACATATTTAGCACACACAAATATTAGGTCAAATAACATTTCAGAATTTTCAGTACTGAATACAATATACTTCTGTTTACAATCAGTAATTCCCTTGGCTCTATCAAACTTTCTTGGATGAACACACATAATGTGGTATCTTTGGCCATGTTCACTAATCCTTTTCCATTAAAAAACAAACAAACAAACATACTCAGTTTTCACTTTCCAAACGTTAATGTTGTCCAAAGAATGCAGTCAGATAGAGCATTTTCGAAAGTCTCTGCTTTAGGTGGAGGAAAATACAGTTTTAATGTGGATGAGAGGCATAAATGTAGCAAAATTAAAGGGATAGTTCACCCAAAAATGAAAATTCTCTCATCATTTACTCACCCTCATGCCATCCCAGATGTGTAAGACATTCGTTATCTGCTGAACACAGTGCTGCAAATTTAGGGGCTTTGTCACCCCAGAAGCGAGTAAAAGAGGTGACTAGCTACAATTTTAGCGACTTTTGTAGTCTGCTTTAGCGTCATTCTTCCACATCTGGTGACACAAAAGAACATCAGCTCTATCGTGAATGATATCTCATTTTTCTCAGTGTTCTAGATCCCCCCTGCGTTTCAGGCAATATGACTGACCTGCATGCCATCAGGAGTTGGATTTATGTGCATACGGATGTTCTATAAATTGAATGACTGATGAGCTTACGTGTTGTTGGTATTTGTTGCGACAATCTCAACCTCATTTCACGTGCATGCTCTCCATTTAGAGAAGAAAAGTCAGCCTACAGCAATAGAAGAGAATTGAGAAATTATGTAGCAGGGCAAGAGAGAGAAAGAGAGAGTGAATGGATATGAACCCCGATCTATAATAAAGTGCAGCGATAAGTGATATGAACACATGAGGTGTCACTGTCAAAAATAATTTTGACAGTAACACTGGCGCAAGTAATACACACTGATGGTTCAGCATTACACAACAGATATGTTTAAAAATGAATATATTACATATTATCTCCAAAACAGCTCCATGTGAGGCATTATTAGGCATATAGATCCATGTTTAAAAATAAATAATAATTAAAAAAAACAACCCCAATACTACACTGATGCCTACCCCTGGTTGCTATTGCTAGGATAATTTTGGACTTTGTCATTGTTCAATAAAGGAGTTTACAGTTTTTCTCAATCGCTTTGGCTCAATTCTCGAATGAAAGTGATTTTTTTCAAAACATTAAGTTCAAATCTCTGAATAATTAGTTCCTTGTTCACACCAGATTTGAATTTCTTATTCATTTAAGCAAATTGCACATGTTTTTGCACATGTGTGCAAAAGAGTAAGTTCAATTGTCTACAATTTGCACAATAACTAAATGCACATGACTTGCTGATCAAAACTGATTAGTTGATTCTCAGTGAAATTGTCATATTCTTCCCAACTTCTAAACATTCTTTCATCGTGTGAGCCATCACATGCAATATGATCCATTCAATTATCAAAATCTGTCAGACATACATGTATATTCCATAAATATCTATGACATGGAATGTTTGTGATGTCTGCTAAATCTCTGGCCAAACCAACAAGAGCGACAGGATGTCCACCAAGAAGATGTGAACTTGTAGTATTACGTACTGAGGAGGTACAATTGATTGTTTTTTACAGAACTACCGCAGGTTTTTTGTTGTCATTTTGTGGTAATTTTCTGTTCAGTATATATTAATTTACCTGTAAGAAATGTGTAAAAATGGACATGCAAATGTGAATTTTCTGTTTACATGTAACACATTACTACAAAAATACATTTACTATATACATACAAATGTGCATATCCTTTTTCTGTGTACTACAGTATTGTACAGTATTGACTTAAATTATGTTAAATTATTCCAAAAATCGGTATCTAAAAAGCTCAGTGTGATACAAAATAGCCTTCAGCTAAACAAAACTGACATTCTTATATAGTACAGTAAACAGTCAGTGTCAACAAAATAGAACAAAATTGAAATTTGTATATAACAAACATTTCCAGGGTTGACTGCCATGGTAAAAAAAACATCTAAACATTTTGACCAGTACGGCACACACAATGACAAAAAAAAAAAACGTTTCATTTTGGTGGCATTGGCCAATTTACTGACAAAATAACTAGGTTTTGAAGCATTAATTAAATGTTTTGGGTGAGTTACTACATTTTGCACACATGCAGTAGAGTTGTGATGTCCCATACATTTTTGCAGAAGGGAAGATTTGAAATGGGATGGAAGTTGCTCAAATTGTCCAAATCCATATTAGGCTTTTTTGGAACTGGAGTGTGAGGAGGAGGAGGATGTGGCTGGGCTGTGATGACACATACCTGGTGCGGAGTTGACTAAATAGCGGGAGAGAGAGATAAGGTGGCCGGAGACGCCAGTTCGAGAGTGAGAGCTCCACAAAGCTTTGTGTGTGCATTTTTGTTTGTTTTGCAGTTTATGTTATGTTTGAGTTCTGTTTGATTAAAGTTTAACGTTGACTGTTCAGCTGGTTCCCGCCTCCTCCTTGCCCATCTTAAGAACCTCGTTACACTGGTGCCAAAACCAGTGAAGGAGGAAGGATGTGCTGTAATGGAGTCCTTGCTGCTGCCGGGAAGCGGAGGAGCCGTTGCTGTCCACCAGGGGACGGAGTTGCCGCTGCAGTCTGCCAGGAGCCGGAGGAACCGCTGCCATCTGATAGGAAGCGGAGGAGCCATTGCCGTCCGCCAGGGGGCAGAGGAGTGGCTGAGGACCAGGTGACAGCGTGTCTGGGGACCGGCGAGCCACTTTTTCTCTCTCTCCTCTCTCTCTCGTTCTGTCTCTCCCGCTCACTCTTTCTCTCTTCCCTCGCCTCTCTGTTTCCCAGGTGGCGGGGAAGGCCGGCCGGAGGAAGGACGGCTGAAAGGGCAACACCTCCCCTCCAGGAAGGGACGGGGGGAGTAAGTCAGGCTGGAGGTCTCCCTGGCCTGAATCTGGTGGTGGAGGAGTGTGACTGAAACCTCCAGACATGGAATCGATGACAGTTTGTTAAAACAGTCTTTTGGCTTTCCGCTGAGACAGTGGAATAGAGATGGCAGTCGAAGACGAAGAGACAAAACTGTGATGCATGTAGTGTTTTGGATGCAATATTCCATTATTTTGACAAAGTTAATTAGTGTCTTTCAGCAAATAATAGTTCCATTTTAAATTCGGTAGCCGCCATGCAGTGTACCTTAAATCCATGAAGGGACCCACATCAACAGTAGCCTCAAAGAGATGTAAATCCTGGGCAAGGCGACAGCAGGGTTGAATCCACCATAGTAAGCTCACAGATAATAACAGCAGTCCGAAGTTTAAAAGGTGATCCCATATTATAATGAAGAATAAATAAAGTAGTGCTCAGACTATGAAAATGTAAAAATTTTAGGCTCCAAAAATCTGTGCTACCAGTAAAATAAATAAACATTTAAACGGTGAGAGGAGTAGCAGCCAAAAACACCAGCATTCCTTATCAACCTAAAGGCAAGGGACGAAGGTCTAAATGACTTTGTGTTAATCAACATTATGCAACAAATGTTGTTGATTGAGCTTAACTTTTAAGCTCCTTTAAGGACTCAGTTTAACGCATTAATGAAGTGTGATTAATTTTATGGAAAGTAACGTGAAAAAAAAAAATAATCGCAGGTAATCACGCATGTAATTTCTGTAATTAGGAATGTTCCTACCAACAGAGCAATTCAAGCTTGATATACCACCTTTATGCAGTAGAGGGCAGTCAGCGCAACTCCAGCTGGACAGGCAACACACCTCTTCAAACCAACAAGAGCAGACAGCACAGCTTTCCACAGATGATGTGCTCTTTTCTCAAAGGCTATGTTCAGACACTCTGTCTAAATCGGATTTTTTTTGTGCATATCGGATTGGAATCCGATCATATTTAGCAAGTCTGAATGGCAAAAAAAAAAAAAAAAAAAAAAAAACATGAAATATGATTTTTTCAAATCCGCTTCAAGCTGCTTTCTTATGTGGTTTGTAATCCCATTCAAATCACATTTCTGGAACTGCGTTTCAGTCTGACCGCTCTGATCAGATCTCAAGTGGCTTTTTGCCATATTTCACTTTATCACGCTAGAGAAAAGACACGCTGTATATTACACATTGTTGCAGGAAACATGCTGGTTGCAGTGGCAGAAATAAGCTGTTTGGTGGTGGAGTGTAGGTCTAGCTGAGAATATTATTAATGGAATCTGAGGTTCGACAGCCACATCGTTTCATCAAAAGTGGCTACCACATGAGTCCACCAGTCACTGCTAGTCTGTCTGCTGGACAGCACACCACTTTGAACTATGATACCGCCAGAGACAGCTGCACAAACTAAAGTGCAGAGCCGAAGCTACACATTGCAATGTTCTCAGCTAAAATCTCTATTCCATTCCTCTTCATGTTTTTTTTTTTTTTTTTGCATACTGATGCAACGTCATTGCTACAGCAACCAATGCAGATGTACCAGAAAATGAAGATAGCCACGGCACACACAAATCAGATCTGATCAGTTGCGATACACAGTGCGCACAACCAATTATGAAGATCAGTTTCCGATCGGATACACACAAAAAAAAAAATCGGTTTGGACTGACAGTCTTTATTATTTATTTAGCACAAGAGGCTGTAGGGATTTCGAGACACATTTTTTTTACATTTCAAACTATGTTTATCTTGACACATTGCCCTAACACAGCAGTAATGACTAGAGATCCTGAAAACTAGTGAGATGCAACATAACCAAAGTGAGACTGATTAATTATTCAGCTCATCATGTAATTAATTCAATTAAAAACTGTAATCACTTAACAGCCCTAGTTTTTCTTTTCTTTTTTCACAACATTGTGTTGGAAATTACATTTTAAATTTTTTTTTAAATAAAGCAGCTGTTCTTGCTAAGGCTAATTTCATTGCTAGTATTTTACATAGCTAGTTATAGCTAGTGTTTTAAAAGTACACTTAACTGTAGGTGGTTAGTGAATAAGAGGCAGGTTTTTGCGCTAAAATGCAGCGCGTAATTGTGGCGCAACTGTTCTGTAAATTCACGTACACACCCTTCCATCCACGCAAAAAAAATTTCCTTTACAGCCGCAGAAAAATACATTGTGTATCCCTAAGGCTTGAGAATAACTTCTCTGCCTGTCAGTCTGAACTTGACATCAATTTGCAGACATGCCATACACACTACACATCCCTCTAGGAAAAAAAAAATGGTTTTGCATTAGTAGGAATTCTGCCTCTCTATCAATTTAAGGGTTTCCATTCTCTTACACAGTTGCAAAGTGTGTATGCTTCTAGCTGAGCCACATGTATAGCAAGCATGATGCTTCTCGCTCTCAACGAGAATGAACAAGTTAATGTTTTAGAACTTTCATTATGTTGAAAACAGTGCTTTGAGGAGTCCAAAATTTGGGGTATGCTGATGCATAAGCTGTGTATTTAATGTTTAGAAACCTCTCCAAACCATTGCTCATCACTTATTTATAATGGCTTGTTTGCCATGTCAAACTGTGGGCTTGCTTCTGGTGCCATAGTGCGTGTGCCCCCGTCTAGACTTTTGCATCTCACAGGGCTAACCCGTATTAATATTTCACACAGGCAACGCAAACTAACCCAACATCAGCTTTTGATTGGCAGTAAATATCATTTCTTATTCACAATATTGATGTATTGTTGTGAAGGGCATGTTGCCCTGAAAAATAGTTTAAAACAGTTGTCCATGAGAACTGTAATTTAATAAATACTTATGTCAGTTAAGAGGAGGGAGTTGCTTCAAGGCACAGATGTACCATGGATGAAACAGTTTGACATTTTCTTTTTAGTGATACTAAATAATTACCTTAACTCAAGGTAAAAAATTAAATTACCTCAAGGTGAGGTACAAACTAATTCAAGTTCTATAAAAACTATTCCTGTAACCCTAAAACGACCAACATGGTTGCTCACCATCTTATGTTGTGTTTATTTGCTAGTATGCTGGAGTTTCCACCAGGCTGCTGAATCTTAGGCAGCATGATTTCTTGGTGTAAAGGCATCCATTGTGGTTAAGCCTGACTACATGGAAAAGTGTGAAAGCTCTCAAGATGGGAGGAAATGAGCAGAATTGTGTCACAGAAGCTTGTCTTAATCAGACTTTATGTCAGGACTTGTATAAGAATAGTAAGTATTTGATTATGTCTTTTGCTCTGCTGGAAGGCAAACCATCACTCTACTTTGGCTGAAAAAAACAAAAACACCATTAACCCATTAGAGAAAAAAAAATCATGATCTGATAACATTTGGCTGTCTGATATAAAGCGCATAGTATTTAAATGATGGATGTATAGGACCACACTTGTTCAAACATTATATTGCAACCTTTGGAAAAAACAGTGATTACTACAGTACATACCATAAAGACCCTATGAAATTGCTTGACGAGTGCAGCTTTCTTTCCTGTGTTGATGTATTTCCTATTAAAGGGGTCATGAAATGCTATTTTTGTTTATAATTGTATTATCTTCCCTGAGGTCCAATGATAATGTCAGTAATGTTTTTTGCACCAAAACTGTCATATTTTAGTAATAAATTGTCATTTCCACCCTGTTTCTGGCCCTCTGACTGAAACGCTTGGTTTTGGCTTCAGCGTCTCCTTTACCCATCAGTGTAAACGCCCAATGCTCTGATTGGCTAACATCGTGCAGCCCCTCAAATTCAGCCATATTTGAAACTCAATCGAAAGGGTTAGCAATAAACAAGCTCCACAACATTACAAAACTAAATTTCAGGGTTTACACACAATGCACATCCAACACATTGCTTCCGAATATATTAAACTTTTCACTCAAGCACATCAGCACCATAAAATATAAAACAGTCATGCCATTTGAAATATTCATGAATTAAACTGTTTACTCATGGTTTTGCTGTCAAGTCCAAATGTTTTTAACTGTCACATTCTTCAATAACAGTTCCTTTGCAAAACTTGAATCTTATTATGACTGGCTCACAAGCAGTCCAGTCTGATATTCGCACATACACAGTCCATTGCACGGTGAAACATGACGCACATACATATGCAGGCGCAGATCACCAGAAATGAATCCAAACTGTCAAAGATATTCAGCTAGTGCTTGTTTACATCCACCAACAATTAAAAATAGTGCAGATGGGTGCAATAACAGCAAGAAGAACAGCTGAATGAAACTGAATAGCATCTCCGTTTCTGAACTGTAACTTGACACCACATCTTTTTAAAGCGGCACAATAAACATGACAACGGTCAAAAAGTAATGCATGTTATATGCACAAAAAACTTAAAAATAGTCCAGATGGGTCTCGTTCGGTGTTCAGGAGTAGTTGGTCACACTAGGACTGTCTATCTCCCTCTCTGTTTATGATACTAACTGTGCACCAGTAGGCGGAGCCTAGGGTGCTATGACACTTGTTGTGGGGCGTGTAAATACAACTGAGCAATGTCTCATGATGTAACAATTACACAGTTTTCAAAACGAGACTTTTCAGAAAGATGGGAACTATAAATGCTCTTTTTAGACTGGGGAGGAAGTTTTGAGTTCTGAAATTTACAATAGGTTTTTATAATACATTTACCTCTCATAAGTCTAAATGTTATTTTCCATTTCATGACCCCTTTACAACAGGAAGTGGAAGGAAGACATCTGGCTGCGTCTAGAAGGTAACATCCCGGCAGCCAAAGTCTCATGAGGTTAGGTTTAGGGTTAAGGTTAGGTGTAGGGTTTCAGTAGGACTCCAAATAAACAGAAGACAGTAGCAGTGTCCCAAATGGTGCACTATACACTGTGCACTTACAATATACATTATGCACTCAGCCATGACCATGATTCAGACCATCAGTCTGAATTGTAAAAGTGTAGTTTTGTCCTAAATGTGAAACTTAATGGTTTTTTACTACACTGAAGCATTTAGTTTAACAGCTGACGGAAGTGACGTTTCAAGCGCACGTGATGTTTTGCCGCTAGCTTTAGCATGTTAGCCAACCTCAGTTCAACACTTGCATCTCAACAACATTTTCACAGAGCGTTGTGTGATAAAGCATTCAACTTACATTTGTAAGGTGCTGTCTTCACTGTGGTCTCGCTAGCTGCTGCATTCTTCATTATTTACAACTGTTATGTCAGACCAGCAGCGCAGCCAGATAACTCTGCCCCTTCCACAATGTACGGCAAGCTGCATGTGCTGAATGCATGAAGTGTCCAACATTCCACACTCTGTTTTGATGGAGCATTATCCAGGTACTCACAGTACACTTATTTTTGTTGCATTTTCAATGTAACACACTACTCACGACTCGCACTACAAAATGACATAGAATAGTGCAGAAGTGTGCAGTTTGGGACGCACTTAGTGTGTGAACTTTTTATCCGGGTCTCACAAGACTTTCTACAATTCGGGGGATACCTTCTAGACATGACCGGGACATAACAAAGGACATGTACTTTCTTAAGATAGTAAATAGCTTTTAGTTTATGTCACAGCCATAAACCATGGTTTGCTGCTTGCTTTTGATTGGACAATTTGCATACCTCCCAAGTGCCAGATGATGTCATCAGTTCTTTTGGTTTGTTTTCCTGGAAGAGCAAGAATGTAAATTTTTTGGAGTTCGCTAGTGTAATGAGGAGTCAACGGAGTTGAGATCCATGTGCAGCTTTTAATAATAAAAAAAAACATAGTAATACAGACAGGCAGGGGTCAATCATCAGCAGCAGTAATATCAAAAGCAGTCCAGAGGGGTATACAATAAACAGGCAAGAGGTCGGGGCAGGCAGAAGACAATCACAGGTTATTTCCAGGTGAACAAGGCAGTAATGGTAGGCAGGCAGCAACAGATCAAAAACAGGGTGAAACAGTCCAGGATAATACACAGATAATATAATAACCTCAGAAATGTCAGCCAGGGCAAAACAAGACTTCGCAGTGATAGAGATTGAGACTTAAATAGCTGAGTAAATGAGAAACAGCTGAGCAGGTAATCAGTGACAGGTACGGGGATTATGGGAAATGGAGTCCAGAGAATTAAAGTCAATCCCCAGGTGATGGAGCCCTTTGGTGGTGAGCGGGAGGAACAACTAAGGCGGGATTCATGACAGCTAGCATATTGATGTCTCAAAGCCACATAAGTCCAATTTAAATTTCATGGGGTCTTTGAAGACAAACAACACGAAAATAATAATAATCAAAAAGTATATATAGTATTTAGTAATTGGGACCAAACTTGTTCAAACATTTCATTGCAAGCAGATTGATAAAGAAATTAAGAATTTTTGAAAAATTACATTAGATTAGATTCAACTTTTTGTCATTGTACAGGTAAAGAGCCAATGAAATGCAGTTAGCATCTAACCAGAAGTGCAAATAGCAATATGTATATAAATAATATATATAAATATAAGTATATACAATAAAGATTTTTTATGGATTGCAAAGTTATGAGGAAGAGAAGCAGAGACCAGCTCAATGCAAGTGTCTATGAATACAGTACAAGGTGCAAATGAAGAAGTATAAACACTGAAGGTGCATTGTACAGAATGAGGTATAATATATGTAAATATATATATATATATATATATATATATATATATATATATATATATATATATATATATATATATATATATGGCCTGTGACTATAACAGTGCAAGCGGCATCAAGAGGTAGAAATTATGTGCAAGGGAACATGCAAAACAAATATGCAAGAATATCAGTAGGCAACACTGTATATGTACAATGTACAGCGAATATCAGGAGGCAAGAAACAATGTAAATGTACAGTGTGGAGACAGGTTATTGTACAGTGCAGGTTTTATTTTTTTTACATTTTACAAGTATTAAGTGGTCCGAGTGGGATGTAGTGTTCAGCGGCCTGAGTTTAGAGTTCAGTAGGCTGACAGCTGAGGGAAAGAAACTGTTCCTGAGTCTGCTGGTGCGACAGTGAAAACTCCTATAGCATCTCCCAGATGGGAGAGGAGTAAACAGACCATGGTTGGGGTGAGAGGTGTCTTTGATAATGCTTCTCACCCTCCTTAGGCAGCGTTTGTGGTGAATGTCTTTGATGGAGGGTAGCTGAACACCAGTGATGTACTGGGCAGTTTTCACCACCCGCTGGAGGGCCTTCTGGTCTGAGACAGTGCAGTTGCCATACCACACTGTGATGCAGTTTGTTAGGATACTTTCAATAGTGCAGCATTAAAAGTTCAGCAGGATGTGGTGGGACAGGTGAACTTTCCTTAGCTTCCTAAGGAAGTAAAGGCGCTGTTGCACCTTTTTGATCAGTGTTGTAGGTCCAGGAAAGATCCTCAGAGATATGGACACCTAGGAACTTGAAGCTAGTCACACGCTCCACTTCGTCCCCATCAATGTAAATGGGAGTGTATATGTGGCCCTTCCTAGGTCCACAGTCAGCTCCTTGGTCTTCTGGGTGTTGAGTGTGAGATTGTTGTTGGCACACCACACTGCCAGGTGTTGTACCTCTTCCCTGTAGGCCATCTCATCATCGCCGCTGATCAGGCCTACCACCGTGGTGTCATCTGCAAACTTGATTATAGAGTTGGAGCCATGCTCAGGTATGCAGTCGTGGGTGAAGAGGGAGTAGAAGATTGAACTCAGCACACAGCCCTGTGGTACACCAGTGTTCAAAGTGAGGGTGGAGGAGCTGTGGTTGCTGATCCTAACAGACTATGGTCTGTTAGTGAGAAAGTTCAAGTTCCAGCTGCAGACAGAGGGGCTGATGCCAAGATCAATGAGCTTGGAGATCAGCTTGGATGGGATCACAGTATTGAAGGCAGAACTGAAATCAATGAATAGCATCCTGACATATGTGTTGTTTTGGAGTGAAGAGCTGAGGCGATAGCATCCTCAGTTGACCTGTTGGGTTTGTAGGTGAACTGATATGAGTCCAGTGTTGGGGGCAGGCATGTTTTCAGGTGGGAGAGGACCAGCCTCTCAAAACATTTAGCGATGATGGGAGTAAGATCAATGGGGCGGAAGTTGTTGAGGGCCACTGCAGCAGCATGTTTTGGTACTGGTACAATGGTGGCTGTTTTGAAGCTGGTGGGGACAATGGCCTGGGCCAAGGAGAGGTTGAAAATGATGGTGAAGACACCAGTCAGTGTGAACCACAGGACATATGTTAAATGATTCTATGCATATTCTTCACTTAGAATTAAAAGTTCTCCCCTCAGGTTGGTGATACAGTGTTTAGGACTGTTAGAGTCCAGCTTCAAAAGGTATAGTTTTATGTCAATGTATATATGAGATAAGTTAATATGCCTATTGACACTATAAACACGGCAAAAGCATTTAGTTTACATCACAGCCGTGAACCATTATTTGCTACCTTGGTATTAGCACATGGACATTCTCATTCTAGAAAGAATTTGATAGGACAAAATTTGAATACGTCGCTGAGTGCAAGATAATGTGACAGTATCAATATTTTTTAATCGTTTTTTTTTTTTTTTTTTCAGAACAGAAAGATTGTAAATTTTTAGGAGTTCGCTAACATATAGATGGCCACGAAGCCACAAAAGTCCATTTTGGATTTCCTGGGATTTTTAAGAAAAAGCATGACAAACAAGATAATATAAATATATATATATATATATATATATATATATATATATATATATATATATATATATATATATATATATATATATTTTTTTTTTTTTTCTGAATCTATTAAATTATTTAAAACATGTGTATTAATTCAGACAATATGTTTGTATGTATATATACAAAAATATGAATACTAAAAATACATTTTCATGCATATATATATATATATATATATATATATATATATATATATATATATATATATATATATATGTATATACATGAAAATATATTTTTAATATTCATATTTTTGTGGGGCATCATTAAATCAAAACTTTTGTTGAAAATGTTTTTTTTTTTGTTGTTTTTGTTTTTCAAAATTGGCTGGACTTCAACTTGAACTTCAATACAAAGATTTAATTTCTAAGAACTACTATAGGCACATAAACCTTTTAATTCAATTTTTTTTCCCCTTTCATCATCTTGGCATCCTTATTTAATTATGGACCCTCATTAGACCCTCATCAGAATAATACATTTCTTTCTCTTATCCCTTTAGGTCATGAATGGTCTAAGAATCTGAACATCCTTTCCTTAAATCGGTTAGGATCCTCGGAAACTCTTTCAGTAACTGATTTGTGAGAGGAATCACTGCAGACACAGGCTAGCCAATGAGCGTCCCAACTCAAAGCATTTTGTTTTATCAGTTTGACAGACTAATCATTCTATCAGCTGTCCATGACAGCACTGTCACGCTCCCTTACACCGCAGTCTAAACGACGCCATCTTGCTGAGTCTGTTTCAGTTCAATTCATAGAGATCCATATCATTGCATTGCCCAAACCATGAATAACTGCATGAGTGTATCTCCAGGTTACCAAGGCAACACAATGCCATGACAAGACATTTCTGGGAAATATTTTCTTTATCATCAATCAATAAATAATTCGGAAACACTTCACATTACAGTATTACACATTACAATGTACATGTACATTTTCATGTACAGTACACATTAAATATTACACACATTACATATTGTCTCGACTGGACTGATTGTCTGGATAAGGACTGACAATTGTAATGATAAACAGTGTATTTATAAGGAGTCCCAGAAGATTATTAAATACAATTCAGTACTTACAGTCTATTTGTAGTGAAAAAACATAAAAAATTCACTATAAACTATTAAAACAATCTTTTGCCATATATGTTTGTATGAAGCAACATAAAATGCCTGTTAATTAAAAAAAGACGTCTGTGTTTGTCTTAAAGAAATGTAAACATAGCCACACAAACATTTTCTCTTCAGTAAATCTGATTGAATTAAAATGATTTACAAGTAAGCAGTTTTTGGGTTCTGTTCAGTGTAAATTAATTACCATGTGGATATGAATATGATAACCTCCTAAAATTAGATGAATGTTTGTTAAATTCATTTTATAATCTGTGGATGTTACCAAAGGAAAAACTCAAAACTATCGTTTTGCTGCCTTGCATGCACTGGTATTTTTTTCTACTACTTTCTTTATTCATTTAATGGCAAGTAATATTACTTTAATGCAAACGTGTAAACATATCAAATGAGTTTTTAAAATGTGTTATGTTTAAAAGTATTTCTGTTCCACATAACTGAGTGTATACTTCAAAGCTGGTGTTTGTTTCTCTCTCAGTCTATGTTTGATTCTGTGCATTCAGCCCATATGAGAGATTATTATCATACACACTTGTGCTTATTTTGGATATCCTTCTCAGAAATGTGAATGAAAGGCTTTGTCAGTGCCTGCTCATGCTTTCTCACTTGGTGGTCCTGCATCATACTTGGATTGTATATTATGTTTACCAAGAGGGCATGAGAAATGACGTCCCTGGAGACTGAGGGAGGTGGTCTGCATGCAGACATCAGACCGCTGGAGTGACTCTGCTGACAGGTCACCACAGGACTCCCTCAGAGTGATTGACATGTGAGGAAATGAGCCATCATGTCTGTCCATTTGCCCTTTAATTGTGTGAAATGTGTACATTGAGAAGGCGAAGTTCCCAAAATGCTTTGACTTTTTCGATACTTGTTTAAGTATAAGTTCAACTCAAGGTGTTCCCACACCTATTGACCAGTGAATTTGCATCACTTTTCTAAATATTAGGGATTGCTGGATAAGGATTTTTACTTGCCACTCACGAAGAGCAATTTATAGAGCTACAAAATAACTAGAAATAAAATAATAGAAAATAAATTAATAAATCAAATTAAATAAAAAATAATAATAAAAATAAATATAAATGAAAGTGTGGCAGTATATAAGAATCAGAATAAGAATGAGCTTTAATGCCAAGTGTGCTCACAATCACAAGGAATTATTTATTTATTTTTTTTTTGGTGATAGGAGAAACAAGCAAGTGCACACTACATTACAGTGAGACGCAGAATATAAAACAAGGTAAGAGTATAAATAGACATACAAAAAAATAGGACATATAACATAGAATGGCGTATGTACATGTGCAAGTGGTAATATATGTGCAAGGTAGGGGTATGTACAGTTATTTAATTAAATATGAGTGAATTTACATATGTACATGACATATTGTAGAGCCGAGGAGGGCGGGGCCGGGCTGGAATGAGACACACCCGGTCCCCAATCAGCCTGATGGGGCGCGCGAGGGATAAAGGTGGCCGGGGATGACAGTTCGAGAGAGAGAGAATGACAGGCAGCTGTACTGTGTGTTTATAGTTGTGTGTTTTTTGTTTGAGTTGTTTATTAAATTATTATTTAAATTGTCAAGCCGGTTCTTGCCTCCTCCTTTCCACCGAACCTCCTTTACACATATTTATATACATTATTGCACTATGGGAGTCCTGAAGGCGGTTTAATTGTTCATGAGGTAAATGGCCTGAGGGTAAAAACTGTTCTTGTGCCTGGTTGTCCTGGCGCTGAGTACTCTGTAGCGCTGGCCAGAGACTGTTCAAAAAGGGAGTGGGCAGGGTGTGTGGGGTCCAAAATGATTCTACCTGCACATTTCCTCACTCTGGAGATGTACAGGTCTTGGAGGGTGGGCAGGGGGGCACCAATAATCCTCTCAGCAGTCCTGACTGTCCATTGTAGTTTCCTTCTATCTGATTTGGTGGCTGAACCAAACCGGGGAGATTTCTCCTGAAGTCCACTATCATCTCCACTGTTTTGAGCGTGTTCAGCTCAAGGTTGTTGTGACTGCACCAGACAGCCAGCAGACTCGCCACCTTCACGGATGAGGCCAATGACCGTGGTGTCATCTGCAAACTTCAGGAGCTTGACAGAGGGGTCCTTTGCAGTGCAGTCATTCGTGTACAGGGAGAAGAGCATTGGAGAGAGAATGCATCCCTGAGGAGCACCAGTGCTAATAGTGAGGGTCCCCAGTCTCACTAGCTGCTGCCTATCTGTCAGAAAGCTCTTGATCCACCGACAGATTGTGGTTGGCACGAAGAGCTGGGTCAGTTTGGTTGAGAGAAGATCAGGCATGGTGGTATTGAAGGCTGAACCAAAATCCACAAATAGGATCCTTGCATAAGTCCCAGGTCTGTTGAGATTTTGCAGGATATAATGCAGTCCCATGTTGACAGCTTCATCCACAGACCTGTTTGCTCGGTAAGCAAACTGAAGGGGGTCTAGCAGGGCTCCAGTGATGTCCTTCAGGTTGGCTAAAACTGTCACGGTCCTGTCACTCTGTCAGTCTGGGTTTTGGTCTGACAGGACCGTGGCATCATCGTCCCATGTCGGTCTTGTGTTTCATTGTCAGTCTTTGTGTGAGCGCGCGGTTTCGGTTGTATTCCCTGCCGCTCTTCGGTCCGTCTTGTTTCATGTCGGGAGCACGGTGTCTGGATCCTGACTTCCTGTCTGGTTCGGTTTCGGTCTGTGTTGGGATCTGGACACTCGTGCTCCATGTCTGTCTGTTATTGACGTGGGTGCATCATGCTTATGTCATCTTGGCAGCATGCACTTGTGTCAATATACTGTCTGTCTGGCGAACATGGGTGCATCACATGTTCCGAACCCGGGACTCGAGCTGTCTTCATGTTGTGCTGAGGTTCAGTCACTTCGGTCTAAGGTGTCGGGTGTGTGTGTAGCCAAACTCTCGTACAGGTGTCCTGTCTTGTTTTTGTCACCTGTTGCATGCATCGCATGGCGTGGTTTGTTTGCCATTGCTACACATTCTCTCATCTTGTTTGTTGGTTGGCATGGGCGTATATTGCCTCATTGTCTTGGCGATGTGCACTCATGATATTTGGGTGTTTTGTTGTCTTGTGAGAGCACGTGGCTTTGTTTTGTTTCTGTATCGCCACATGTCTCTCTCTCTCTGTCTTATGTCATACCCCGCCTCCTTGTTTGCTTATTATTAGTTCATTTGCCTCACCTGTACCCATTTGATTTCTCTCCCTATTTTAGTCTCCTCGTGTTTGCTGTCCGGTGCCAGTTCGTCTTGTTTCCAGTTTTGTGTGCTGTTGTATCTAGTCAGTCTTTAATGTTCCAGTTGGTCCAGTCTTGCTGGTCTGTTGGTCCTGTTTTTTATTCCCATCCCTACCTTGGTCCGGTCAGTCCTGTTTCCTGTTTCCCCTGCCCCAGCCTGGATTATAGTTCCTTTGTTTTTTCACCTTTGTGGTAGTTTATGTTTATTGTTTTGCCCCCTTGTGGTTGTTTTATGTTGGATTTTGTTTTTTATAAATAAATCCCATTTTTAACTCTGCTTTTGGGTCCTGTCTCTGCATTCCTTGACAAAAACCAGTCTCTCAAATGACTTCATGACCACAAACTTGAGGGCAACAGGTCTGTAGTCATTAAGTCCTGTGATTTGGGTTTTTTTGGGGACCGGAATGATGATGGAGCATTTGAAGAAGCAGGGAACTTCACACTGCTCCATTGATCCATTGAAGATCCGGGTGTTGTTGCTCCATGTCTGTGATGTGATCAGCCAGCTGTTGCAATGCTGCATTCACGCATGCTTGTGGCGGGAAGTACAGTACATGCTCACCAGAATAAATGAGGAAAACACCTGCGGTGAGTAGAAAGGCTTACAATTGATGAAGAGCGCTTCTAAATTAGGACAGCACATCTTCTTCAACGCTGTTACATCTGTACACCAACTTTTGTTGATGTAAAAGCATGTTCCACCGCCTCTCGTTTTCCCCTGTGATTCCACGATGCGATCCGCTCTGAACAGCCGGAAGCCTGGCAGATGTAGCGCGCTGTCTGTGATGTCTTCATTTAGCCAGGTTTCCGTGAAACACATAGCTGCGCGCTGGCACGCTTCCCTCGCTTGTGTCTCTTGGAGCACTTGTAGAACGCCGCTGCGCCTCCAACTAAGATGTCTAATAAAATGTCAGAATAATCCAGCACCGGCAAAAAATTATCAGGTATGCTCTGCCGAATATTCAGCAGTTCATCCCTGGTGAAACTGATCGGGAAAGAGTGACAAAAACATGACAAACAAAACAAAAACGCTACAGAGCTCCACACCGAAGCAGACATCCATGATGCCATCTTGTTATTGTTATATATACAATTAAATAAAAAAAGGAAAATGTATATTCCCTATAGCTTTTTTATTCCTTATAGAAATCCTAAAAAAGGACTTTTAAAAACATTTATTTTGAGATTAAATTTACAGAGTGCTACTTATGGCAGATTTTTTTTTAGATTACACTCACAGAGCACTATTTCTTGTAGAATAAATATTTTAGAGCTACAAAAATAACTAAAATAAAAACAAAATTAAATTAAATAAAACAATAAATGTATTAAAAATAAAATATAAACTAAGAAATAAAAACAAATTAAAAAATAACATTTATAAAAAATAAATACAAATAAAATAATGCTAAACTAGAAAATGTTTATTCACTATAGAAACTAGCAGATTAAATATTTTACAGCTACAAAAAAATAATAATAAAAAAAGGATAAATAATATATATATATACATATAAGGTAACTAGCAATAAAAACAAAAGAAAAAATATTATTGTTATCGTATTTATTGCTTAAAAAGTTAGTAAATAAAATATAATGTCAGATAAAAGAATATAATAAAAAGGTCTTCAAATCACAATTTTAAAATTCCCTGATTTCTCAAGCTTTTCCATGACTACAGGATCCCTGACTTCAAGATGAATAATCTCTAAAGGTAATTTTTGCAGCTTGAACGTCTCTAAAGGATGAATTGAGACAAAATAAACATGACAAGAAGGACTTAGGTCCTTAGAAGTTTTTCTATACACAACCACAAATTCACAATTTTCACTTTTGTACATAATAATTTCCTTGAGGCAAATCACAAGTTTGTAAGAGTCAGTAGCTCTATGACATGTAATATTAGTGAGGTGGAAAAGAGCGGTTTCCCATCTCAGGTGTCACAAACCTTTCATCAGACTTTGCTTTCACCACGCAGGGCACCAGCGTTAACGGATTGCCCTGAGGAAAAGGTCAGGCTCCCTTTGGAGGAAATGTGGTCAGCCCAACTGTTGCTAGGGACAATGGGCTTTTCACATAGTCCGAGCTCAAGACAGATGTTAGTGGGATTCCAGGCTTGCTTATCCTCTGGTCGAACAAGCCTGCAGGGCCTAAGGTAGACCCCCCTCCCAATGCGAGTAGATGGATTAGAGCGGCCCCAAGATCTGCTGATTGTTTCATGCCCAAACACAGTGTGGTCTGGCAAATGATGGGTTACAAAGGTCAAAGGGTGGAGCTCCAGCTCCTATTAGAGTGACGTTTGAGCTGTTGTTAGGTGAAGCTCGTGCTGTAATGTTGGTTTGATGGACAGGTGGTGACTGGAAGGTTGGCTGCGAGGTCAGCTTGGATATTAAGCTAAATTACACAATACAGAATAACTTTATATGCAAAAAAACATCTGATGACAAAGGAATGTGTGTATAATAGAAACTACACACACCCTGTGTAGCACTTTCCAACTCGTTCGATTTGTCAAAGGGTGGTTCTTCAAGTAGGGGAATTTTCTGTCCCAGAGAATGATTTTCAAGGAATATTTCAGGTTCATGCAAGTTAAGCTTAATTAACAGCATAATGTTGATTACCATAAAAAAATGTGGAAATTGACAAGCCCCTCATTTATTAAAAAATAGCGGTAACAGTAAAGCACTTACAATGGAGTGAATGGGGCCAGTTCATAAATGCTAAAATACACGCTGTTTCAAAAGTATAGCTACAAGATGAAAACATTATACAGTACATGTTATTTTAGTGTGAAAAAATTGCTTACCTGATTTGTGTAAAATTATATCCAATACTGGATTTAGCCTCACACAGATAAGGTAATGAGCAATTTTATCACAATAAAATAATTTTAACACGTTTATCTTGTAGCTATACTTCTGAAACGGTGTGTATTTTGGCATTCATGGACTGGCCCCATTCACCTCCAGTGTATGTGCCTTACTGTTACCATGTTTTTTTTCAACCCGGTCTCATGGAAAGTTGTAAGAACAGTACGAGATGCGAAATCGAATGATTTGGGTCGTACAAAAACATACGACTTTTAGACCAACTTAATATGCTTCCCTCCTCTCATTGTAAACCCTGATATTTCCATTATTCTGAGGTACACAAAACATATTTTGTTGCAAACCTAAACCTAACAATAAAGTCTAACACCTTACACAGACACGGCCTAAACATAACCATGATAGTAATTTAAAAAGCCCAGTTGTGAAAGAGAAACATCCAGGTTTTGAACAAACATTTGTGGGGTTTTTCCTCATTTTAAACCCAAACCCATATGGTCTAGGTATGAGCCATACCAAAACCTTACCATACAGTCGAACCTTACCATACCATACTATAAGAGTGTTTGCACCCCGGTGTAAATGCATGCTGCACAAGTGTTTGTAGCCTGCTTAGCATTGCTTATTGTTATTCTCATACGTTCGTCTTTTTTCATCATTTTACTGCATGTTTCAGGTTTTTCCGGTTTTCTACTGTTTCATCTGTGTGTATTTTACCTGTTGCGACTGGCGCCTAGCTCGAGTCTGTGTTTGTAGCCTGCTAGCTTTTTTAGCATCGCTTATCTATCTGTTTTCAGCCTTTAATCCTTAACATCTGCCATTTTTCAGCATGCATCGAGTTTCCCCCCGCATTATTCTCTTATCGCGATTCAACTGCGTGAATTTTCCACGTGAATCCGCTTTCTATTTTCATCGCGATTAAGATGCATGCATTTTACATCGCGCACCCGTTTGTTCTCCTCTGTGTTACATGGATTATTGCATCCATCTCAAAGCACCGCTTATCAAGAACAACCATAACAACAAACAACTGTGAGGGATTCACATCGATATCAAACCCTCACCACTCAGGAACAACCAACAACAGCAACAACAAACAACTGCAGTAAGTCATGGCATCCGCTCATGTTATTTCTTCCTGCATTGCATGTCACATGTTTACAATAGCCTCTTCTGTCAGCAGTGAGAGATTCACATGTAATAAATGTAAGGAATTAGTCAGGCTGACGGAGAAGTTTCATGAGTTAGAGACACACATCCGAACGCTAGTGGAGGTCAGTGAGAAAGAGAATACTGTTTCGAATGCAGGCAGTATAGAGAGCAACACACACACTTTGGTTCTGGCTGTAGAGCCCCTGCAGCAGGGCGTTTGGGTGACGTCTCGGCGGCATACTCGCTCAGCAAAGCAACACCACTCTCCCATTCCTGTTAGGGTTTCCAATTGATTCTCCCCACTCAGTGATGCACCCACTGAGAATCAAGTTGAAAGAGCCTTTTTATTGGTGATTCTATTGTAAGGAACGTGGAAATAGAGACTCCAGCCACTATTGTTAAATGCATTTTGGGTACCAGAGCGTCTGACATCAAATAAGTGCTGGCTAAGATTTTCTAAAATTGTTATTCATGTCGGCACTAATTATGTCTGGCTTCACCAGTTGGAAATCACTGGAGATAATGTTAAAGAGGTGTGTCAAGTTGATGTTGATAATATAGAAATTCTGCCGCAGAGCGATGACATCTCAGGTCATTACCTCGTCTCTTGTATGCTGCGATCAGCTAATGTTACTCAATCTACACCACGCTATCGTTTAGGTAGAACTATTCTTTTGACCACTAAAGATAGCTTCACTTAAAATCTTCCAGATCTACATCTCATACACTCAGTAAACCCCAAAGCCTAGAAGAACTTGATGATATAACAGAAAATATAAATACAGTCATCTCTAGCACTCTTGATAGTGTCACCCCCTTCAATTAAAGAAAATTAAAGAATAAAGCCCTGCACCATGGTACAATGATCACACTCATGCTCTCATGAGAGCAGCTCAGAAAATGGAGCACAAGTGGAAAAATACTAAATTAGAGTTATTTCGCATTGCATGGAAGGATAGTGTCTGTAGCTACAGACAGGCACTATAAGTTGCCAGGTCAGCATATTTTAGCAAACTCAGAGAAAATAACCACAACAATCCTAGGTGTTTATTCAATACTGTGGCTAATTTGGTTAGGAATAAAGCATCGACTGAACCAGATATTCCGTCACAGCACAATAATAATGACTTCATGAATTTCTTTACTGATAAAATTTAAATAATCAGAAATAAAATTGGAATTATGCAACTGTCTGTCACAGTACCTCAGAAAACAGTGTCTCATAATTTTCCTCACGTGCAACTTCAATCCTTCACTGTCATAGGTCATGAAGAGCTAACAAAACGTATCGAAACACCAAAAGCCACAACATGTTTCTTAGATCCAATACCAACCAAGCTCTTAAAAGAAGTATTCCCAGTAATCTCAGAACCTCTTCTTAATATTATTAACTCCTTGCTATCCTTAGGACATGTACCAAGAAACTTTAAATTGGCAGTTATCAAACCGCTTATTAAGAAGCCATAACTTGATCCTGGAGAACTGGCTAATTATAGACCGATTTCAAATCTCCCGTTTATGTCAAAAATACTAGAAAAGGTAGTATCCTCCCAAATATGTTCATTTCTACATAGAAATAGGATACATGAACAATTTCAGTCAGGATTTAGGCCCCATCACAGTACAGAAACTGCACTTATCAGAGTTACAAATGACTTGCTCTTATCATCTGATTGCGGCTGCATTTCACTTCTAGTGCTTTTAGATCTTAGTGCTGCATTCGACACGATAGATCACAACATTCTCTTGAATAGGCTAGAGAATTATGTTGGCATTTGTGGAGTTGCATTAGCATGGTTTAGGTCCTATTTAGCAGACCACTACCACTTTGTCTATGTAAATGAGGAACTGTCAAACCAAACAAAAGTAAAGTATGGAGTGCCACAGGGATCAGTTTTAGGGCCTTTGCTTTTCTCCTTGTATATGCTTCCCCTGGGAGATATTATCAGGAATCATGGAATACGTTTCCACTGTTATGCCGACGATACCCAGCTTTATATTTCTTCAAAACTTGATGAGATTTCACAATTCTCCAAATTAGCAGAGTGTATCAATGAAATAAAAGATTGGATGGACAGAAATTTCATTCTACTCAATTCCGACAAAACAGGGGTACTAATTATTAGACCAAAAACCTCTAAAAATAAGACGCTAAAATATCATTTGACTCTCGATGGGTGTACTGTTACATCATCTTCAACAGTGAAGAATTTAGGTGTTATATTTGATACTAATCTGTCCTTTGAAAATCAAATTACCAATGTTTGTAGAACAGCATTCTTCTACTTAAGAAATATTGCTAAATTACGACAAATGCTCTCTGTTGCTGATGCTGAAAAACTAATTCATGCTTTCATGACCTCAAGATTAGATTATTGTAATGCATTACTGGGAGGATGTCCAGCAAGATCAATAAATAAATAGCCAGAGTGCTGACGAGAATCAAGAAATATGATCATATTAGCCCCATTTTATCATCGTTACATTGGCTACCTGTTAAATTCTGTTAACTACATACAATGCTTTGAATGGTCTAGCTCCGAAATACTTAAGTGACCTTCTACCACGCTATATTCCATCACGTTCATTACGATCGCAAAATTCTGGCCTGTTAATAGTTCCTAGAATATCAAAATCCACAAAAGGAGGTAGATCCTTTTCATATTTGGCTCCTAAACTATGGAATAGTCTCCCTAACACTGTTCGAGATGCAGACACACTCACTCAGTTTAAGTCTAGACTAAAGACACATCTATTTAGCCAGGCATACACCTAATTTATCCTTCAGCTCACAATTAGGCTGCTTTAGTTAGGTCTGCTGGAATCAGAAACAGTGATTATGATCTATAACGCTGCAATAAATTGAATGGCATCTATGCTAATATTATTTTATTTGTTTCCCTGTCTCAACCTCGGGACTCCTATCCTGAGGTTACCAGAACCGGCCAGATCCAGCTCCGTTCCTGCTTGGTGTTGGACTCCACTGCTACGTGTCACTGTGTGATGATGACTAATAGCAGCCGGTGCCAGCCAAACATCACTTCAGTCTATTACGATGGACTTTAGAGGATGAACTGATGCCAACTCCAACCATAAGACATGGGATACTTCATATGCCATAGCCTGAACCTTGGACTTAGGGTAGACCTCACTGAAATTACTGGCCAGGTTGAACTGCGATGCACCTAACTGATCTCTGCCTACATCACCTCGGTCTAATGATGGACTACACTCTTGAAATGGAATACATAGACTATCACTGAATTGACAAGTGCCCCTCATCAGCCAGGGCAATTGCATCTATTGTGAACTTCTGCAGTTAATCCAGGATGAACTTCAAAGACATTAGTCATTAATCTTACAGTTCATACAAAATCTTTGTTTTAAACACTGACCCTTAACACTTACTTAGTTTAATAATTTTAAACCATGACTTGCACTATACATAAGTAATATTGGCATTATATTCAATGATGTTAGCCAGAGGGGAACTGGCCCCCACAGTGAGTCTGGTTTCTCCCAAGGTTATTTTTCTCCATTAACCAACATCTTATGGAGTTTTGTGTTCCTTGCCACAGTCGCCTTCGGCTTGCTCACTGGGGTTATAAATACAATTATTATTTAAGTACTTATTTTTAAACAATTCACAATCGTATTTTATCAAATTACACAATGATGATTCAAAGACATTATAGATATTACAGTTTTATCTTCTGTTAATGCCTGATCTTCTGTAAAGCTGCTTTGAAATGATTTGTGTTGTGAAAGGCACTATACAAATAAAAATGACTTGACTTGTAAATAGCATCTGCCACACAGTGCAGCTATTTGCACCCTAATATTCTGGTGAAACCACAGAAATATACTACAAACTAAACAATAGGTGTCACTGCAGTGGCATGGGGTGTAAAGACGGTATGAATGTGTAGTGTTGTACTAGTGACCACGGTTTGAATCCATGTTTTGTCCCACTCTTTTTCCTATCTGATATCCTGTTTCCACTCTTAATATTTCCTTTAACACTACTTAAAATAATAAATAAAAATTAATATAAATGTTGATTTCATCGCAGTGATTTGGTCACTGTGAATGTCAGGGAGTGCAGAGAATGGTTTGATCTGGAGGTGGGGTCTGTCGATCGCACTGGTTCCCGCGGCTCGGCATCACTTGTGTGTAGATTGTATCACTATATTACTACTATTTTGTAGTAACCATGTTTCTTGGCAGAAACCATAGTTTTAATGCAATTAACCATGGTTTTACTACAGTAATATGGTGGTTATCAGTACTGGGCAGATTACTTGTAAATTGTAATCAGGTACTGATTACAAATTACATAAAAAATGCAATCAGTAACGTAATCTCATAGATTACACTTTAGGGGTAATCTAATCCGATTAATTTTGGATTACTTTTGGAACACTTTCAACCTAATTGTATTTTATTTTATGTCACATGCATTTGAGTAGGATAATAATTTTAACATAAAAGTACGAAGAAGAAGAAAATGTATTCCACTCTTTATCACTAACAAAAAGAGCCTCACATAAAGAGCTCCTTATGACATTTTTAAAAAGTGCATTAAACATTACATGAATGAAACAAACATTAAATCTATCAGCAATGACAGTGCATGGCCAAAGTTTATAATTCAAAACACTGAGATATCAAGTTCATTGTAAGTGCATAAAACAATAGCAACATTAAGAACATTAATGACCATAAAATACACAGCAACGATGATGCTAGGTCGAAGCCTTTATCTAAAAACACTGAAACAGTTTTAACCCTTATTGCTTTCTGATAGTCCATCACCTATTCCAAAGCTGAGGTGCAATATATTATCTTTTGAACAGCAAGAATATTCTAAAAGAGCAGAATATTTTAAAACAGCAGAGTTCCACCGAGTTACACAAGGAACACTTGTGTCAAGTTTTATGTCAAGTTTCATGCAGTGGCCTCCACTGCATCAGCAGCAAGAGTAGAGCAATGGGCTTTGTTTTATATTGCTGCACATTTTGCAGTTGAACTATTGTGTACCCTGCAGACAGTATCCTTAGAGATGGCATCCACTAGATCCTTCAAAGCAATTAAGTTCAATGTGTGAGCTGCACACGACTGGTGTCATTTTATTCTTAAAAATTAAATGATCCCTATAGATCCAGTGGTTAAATATTCAGGTAGACCGCTCCATCTTCACCTGGCTGGCTATTAGCCAGTATCAGTTCTGAGTGCAACCCTCTCCCTCCCCCTCTCTTCTGAAAACACATGAAGACTTACTGAACTTATATCAGCAGTGTGCTCATTTAGAGTGAAAATTGTAAAAGATTGATTAGGATGATCAATAAATTAACAATTTACTGCAATTGTCTCATTAATATGTAATCATGTAATCTATAAAAAAGTAACTGTAGTCTGATTATGAGTATTTTAAAATGTACTTTAATCCAATTACAAGTACTTGATTTTTGTAATCTTATTATGTAATCCAGATTTCATGTAATTCGTTACTACCCATCACTGGTGGTAATATATTAACCATGGCTAATTTTGTGATTACTGTAAATTTACAAAAAAATACCATGGTGAAACTATGGTTACTGTAGTAAAACTAAGGTTATTTTTTCTAAGGTAAGGTTAGGATTAGGTTTAGGGGTAGGGGTTAAAGTAGTGTGTCTGTGGGACTCTTAACAAACACAATAAACACACTGCAGTGATGCCCAAATATGTTAGTGCTTAAATATGGGTGTAATTAGTGTCTACCATTATTTGCACCAGGGTGCAAATAGCACGGAAGAAAGGTAATATCAGGGTTTAGAAGGAGACAAGGGATGTGATTGTTTGGTCTAAAAAACCAACAAATTGTACAATTGGTTGATATTTTGCCATCTCATATAAATTACTCTGAACTGCCATGAGACTGTGTTGGATTTTTATTCTTTTTATTTTTATATTAATGATACAAATTCAATTGAAAGTTCATCAAGGCCATGGTCAGATCTTTATTCTAGCACATGTGAGGATAGTGTTTTAACAGATGAAGCATAGTTTCATTTGTAGACGAAAAGTAACCATAATTTAAGTGATTTTTTTTAGTATTTATAATAAATGTATCTGATTAACTTTAATGCTTTCATCTTAACTGAGATACAATCAAAAACCCTTATTGTATTTGTGCTAGGAAAATATGGCTGTGATGAAATTACAAATTATATTATAGGATAATTATACTGTATTGTATGTAAGGGATTATGTAGAATCAGCCGGTTGTTTTCGCACAATAAATCCCCGGCAGGGTGATCAGCACCCCGATGTGAAGTGGAAGAATCTTCTATCACCCTGAACGGGTTTATTTTGCGATATCAATCGGCTGACTGTTCATTATCCTGCTTATTACATGGCTACTAACCAAATAAATAAATGGACATTTTATATTGATTTGCATTGAAATTATGTAATTATGTGAGCTATTATAAATCGTTGAACAGCTGAAATTCACCTCCGGTTTGCATCTGAGTTCTGTTGGTTTATTTTGTACTTAATGACCGTCTGACTGCTCATTATACAGCACAGCTTATTAAAAGACTACTTGCCACATAAATAAATCAATGCACATGAAACACTGATTTGACTTTATTAGCTTACTTGTAGAGATTGTACAGTGATCCGAGAAGCAGTAAAGATGGCTTGCAATACCCGGATGAGCAGTCTGATATGTGGATGTGCGGTTGTTACTCTGAAATATCAGACTGCTAGATGGCACCCTTGACCAATCAGAATCGACCAATCATACACCAGAGAGCCATGTAATAAAAAAAGTATTTCCTCCTAAAAAGCCTCAATGTAATTAGCTACTATGCAGTGTTATGTGGTAGTACTTTGCAGAGTTAACTACTTTTCAAAAGAGTATCTATACTGTAGTTACTGTGTAGTTTAACTACTTTAAATTATGAATAGCTTGTCACCTAGGAAGCTACAGTTTCAAAGTAGCTTCCCCAACATGAAAAAAATGGGATGTGTATTTGCTAGAATTTTGCACTTTATCTAGTGCTTTCCGACTTATTTCATATGTTTAAAGGTCTGCCAGATCATTTAGTTTTTCTGTGATGTTGACCACATGTATTGAGGGGATGTTCCCTACTGCGCCAAACAATCAGCACTACCATGACACACTTGATCAAAACCTGGAACGTACAGTCAACTCCATTAGTGCTAATTTATTTCATTAGTGTGATAAGAGCACCACTCTGAGAGCTGTACTTCAATTTCCTTTTGTGAAAACATATTGTTTCATTTCCACAGTTTGAGCTCCCTATTTCACTCTTCCATCCAAACGGGTTCATCCGTTCGCACGCTGAGTCTCCCATGATGAATGTGATAAGGCTAATGTGTCAGTAGAGAAATGGTTGAAAAATGGCTCAAATTACCCTCTGCATAGCTGCAATATTCTCCATGGTTCCTTGCTTTTATCAGTTTTGTGTTTACATTCATTAGCACTTGTTACTTGTGAAATGTGTCAAATTTGCACTTCCTACATTTTATGCCTTTGCCATTAAGGACGACCCATTCTGCAAACAGATACTATCAAGCAAAAAAAAAAAAAAGATTGGTCTGCCTTCCATTAGCAAGACAAGGTTTCGTTCAAGACTTTACATGCCTCTGCACAGAGAGAAAAAAATCAGCATTACTGTGAGCCAAGCATGTGTACATTCGGAACCTTGCGTTCATTTTTGAGAAACTGAAACAAGGGAGGGGAACATCGAGACACAGATATAAAGTGGTCTCAGTAGAGCATTTGTGGATGCTAATACATGCTTCACTATTATTATTGCACATCATTTTACCAGAAATATGATTTACCCAAGTACACAAATGCAGACGTGATTACTTGGCCAATGCATTGTAGCTTTCGCAGTAACAAACCTCCGTATTCAAGGAGGCGTTAAATGCTCCCTTGCAAAAAATCTAGAGTTCTGGCAAACTTGTCTCAAATTCGCCACTCATTATTTTCACATGCAAATGAGTCTACAAAATATTTGCCAGACGTTTGCAGCTGTTCACGTTAAACTATTTGAATGTACTCCACGCATGCATCCTCTGCTTCGCTTTGGGTTGTTCTTCGCCTCAACGTTGTGCATTAAAATCATTTAATGCACACCTAGCCTTGGATTATTCCTTACATAATATGCTTTGCATTGTGCCTAACAATGCTCTTCAGCCATGACTATATTCATATTATACCACGGGTCTGTTGAATTCTTGATTCTGATTGATTGACAGACGTTCTAAGGTGTGCAATTATTTTCCAGTAAACGCACAGCTATGAAGTAGTTCCAGGTCTTGACCGCAGAATTGTTCCATATTACGTCGCCAAATTATCGTTATTTTAAAGAGCTGTAGAGGCTACCACAGCAAAATAAGCAATTAAAACAAAGACATTGGCTAAGTACATCCAGCCTGATCTCATAAAATTTACGTGAACATAACAAAATTCTTGCAGTTCAAAATTTGCGTGCTGTATAACACGTTTGGCTACAGTTTTCCAGTGAAATGTTCAGCTGGGGGCGCGAGTAAAATTGTGTCGTATTCAGACGAGGTTTTAAGTGAATTTTTGATGGATGTTTTTAAAACATAATGTAACAGATTCAAGGAATGAGGAAGTGGGAGATGGTGATTTCAACACTGGACACACTTTATTTTTAACAAAAACAGATCGCTTAGTAGCAATATCAAAAATAGCTGGAATAATATCCGCTTTTCAGCAAAACAAAGGGCAAAGAAAAATGCAGCTTGTCAGCAGACACTTTAACTGGCCAACACACAAACAGCCTGTCGGCTGGGTTCTCTCTCCCTCACACTCTGAGGACTGGCCCTTTTATTTCCCCCATCTCTTACTGTGAACACAGAAACAAGCAATTACCAGCAATTCATCTCAGGTGAGAACCCTTACCACTTACTTTCTTTCCACATGAACACTCGACCATGTCCTCGCCTCCACATACCCCCACTGCCAGACTCAGGGCGGGGGACCATCAGGACTGCTGATCCCCCCCCCCCCACACACACACATACACACAGACCTGAGTTGCGACCAACAAACAGAGACTTTATGTAAAAGCATCCCCACGACTTGATCAGTACAACAGTTTCTATATTATAGGAAATACACTCACTGAGCACTTTATTAGGTACACCTACTTATTCATACAATTATCTAATCAGCCAATCGTGTGGCAGAACAGTATTTACTCAGAATACTCTAGAGTTTACTCAGAATGGTGCCAAAATCAAAAAACATCCAGAAAGCAGCAGTTGATGAACACCTTGTTGATGAGAGAGGTCAATGGAAAATGGCCAGACTGGTTCGAGCTGACAGAAAGGCTATGGTAACTCAGATAACACCTCTGTACAATTGTAGTGAGCAGAATAGTATCTCAGAATGCACATCATGTCAAACCTTGAGGTGGCTGGGCTACAACAGCAGAAGATGATGTCGGGTTCCACTTCTGTCAGCCAAAAACAGAGGGCAAAGGCTACAGTGTGCACAGGCTTACCAAAACTGGACAGTTGAAGACTGTAAAAACGTAGCCTGGTCTGATGAATCTTGGTTTCTGCTGAGGCACACAGATGGTAGGGTCAGAATTTGGTGCCAAAAGCATGAATCCATGGACCCACCCAGCCTTGTGTCAACAGTCCAGGCTGGTGGTGATGGTGTAAAGGTGTTGGGAATGTTTTCTTGGCACACTTTAGGCCCTTTAATACAAATCAATCATCGCTTGAATGCCACAGCCTATATGAATATTGTTGCTGACCATGTGCATCCCTTCATGGCCACAATTTACCCATATTCTAATGGCTACTTCCAGCATGATAATGCACCATGTCATAAAGCAAAGTCATCTCAAATTGGTTTCATGAACATGACAATGAGTTCACTGTTCTTCGGTGGTATTCCAGTCACCGGATCTGAATCCAAAAGAACACCTTTGGGATGTTAGACATATCTAAAGAAATCATGTGATGCAGTCATGCCAACATGGACCAGAATCTCAAATGAATGTTTCCAACATTGTGGAATCCATGCCACAAAATATTGAGGCTGTTTTGAGAGCAATGGGAGGCCCTACCCATATTGGTAGTGAATGTAACTTTTAATATCTGTGGAAAGTATCCCCGTGCTCCCCCTCTCTTTTTTGCTCTCATCTCACCCACACTCACACATGCTGACACACACACATAATGACTGTATGCTCACACACACTCGCGACATACTTCCTTCAGACTACGATCAAACACACACCCAAATTACAGCACAAAACCTCTCTGCTGCATCTCATTTACAATAATTACATCTGGGATGTTCGCTGTTATACTTGAGAACACATCAGGATTTGTACACATTTTAAACATGTCAGGTTTAACAGTTGAATGTTTAAATTTGCCAGATGAAGAAAAGGCACAAGGCACACTTTCAGTCAGCAACTCTACAATTCTGTCATGCCGGGTGAGATAAAGGCCCTTATTTGCTGGGCAACCATTTAATACATGAACCAAGGATTCAACTAATTCCTCACAAGTGTGGTGTAAACAACTTGAAACATCTCCGCTGCACGTCGTGGCTCCATTACCACCTCGGGGAGTGCATTATTTTTCAATAATTCAATGGTCCGTCATCAATTATTCCTTACATATAGCACATCCTCTCCTGCCTTATTGCTTAATTATAAAATGGATAGTTCCAGTCCTGGATGTTGGTTGGTCAGCAGCTGTGTTTTATTCATGATAAAGCACAGATCTGACCTCTTCACAGAACTTCTGTTTGTATCACTCCACAGCACACATATTGTAGCTGACAGTAATTCTTGTTGCCTTGCAACATTCTGGTTACTGTTTACTGCCAGGGAGAGTATTTTCTGGCGGAATGATGGAATTTAATGATTTTACTTACAAAATATAAAATTTTAATGAACATTTGTGTCCTGAATATTTTTATTATGTGAAGTCCATTTTATAAAATCAGTAAGGCTCTCGAGGCCATCCCATACAAAGAATCTAGAATTCTTTGTATGCAAATGAGCTTGTGATTCACTGCAAACGTTTGCCAGAAGTTTGCAGCTTTTCAGTTGAGGTGAACCTGCAGCAAACCTTTGGCAACAATGGACAATTTGTGGCCAGCTTGCTGCAAAGCTCATTTGCATGTGAAAATGATCAGTGCCGAATTTGTGGAAAGTTTGCAGCAAATTTGCCATGAACTCTCAGTTTTTGTAAGGGGTGCCATGTTGTGAATATAGTCACGGCTGAAAAAATATGTGCTGCCTATGCACTGCTTTCGCATGCGGTGTGAAACAGGTTTTAGGATAAGGTGTTTGAACAAGCCTCTAACTCTATTTATTACACTTGGGCATGTAATTCATCCCACTCCACTTGTGCTACGAACATGAACGGTACCTCAAATCATGTGGCTTATTGAGGAGAGGTATGCTATTGCTTTTCTAAATGATCAGACTTTCGGGGCCAGTAAGAAATAACCCAGCAACCACCCAGAACACTCTAGCAACACACTACAAACCACTCAGAACACCTTTGCAACTGTTTAGAAATGCCCTAGCAACCTTCCAGAATGCCTTAGAAACCACATAGCAACACCCTGGCATTGTGGTAGCGACTTTTGCATGGGCACACACTACTCACATTGTTTTCAGAAAATATAAAAAATCTTGCTTAAGATTAGAATGCCTTAGGTCTGAACTTTTGCTAGAGTATTAAGCAATTATTTCTGGATTCAAATTATCTTGTGGAACTTAATCCTTTTGTTTTGAGTTGGGAGACAGGGCAGTTACAATTGTTAACATTACACACACACACACACACACACACACACACACACACACACGCACACACACACACACACACAGTGTGCTTTCCCAGATGGGTATCTTCTCACAATATGCCTCTAATCCAAACAAACCTTAACCAGAGACAGAAGCTTACACAGAATAATGCTTTCCATTAAATGGATGCACATATTTGCCAACTGTCTCTCTCCTGTCCACTTGTAAGACAGACAGTGAACACAAATATTAGCATGGCTTGATGGCCAAGCAGAGATCTTGTCATCTAAACTATCTCAATTTGCAGCTTCCAGCTCCCCATTTTTTTGTCTTTTTTGCATTAGCTTCACCCACAGAGGGTCAGTCTGTCCAAACAAAATGACAAAGCGGTGCTGACTGATGATCTAAATATACGTTTGAGAGATGACTTTTTGCACATGAGCAAAGCATCTTTCCCCACCCCCTTCCACTCCTGGGAGCAGTTTATGTCAAACCTTTTACTCTCAAAAGCCTGCATCAACAATGAACATTTACACCTTTTTCTGAGACACCCCATGAATAGATGTTAATGTATGAACCACACAGTGCTACTGTATATTAACCAGAGGATTTTGAATGAATGTGTTAATTATTTATGTTATTCAGCATAAGAATGTAAATGGATTATTATGAAAATGTAAGCAAATTCTTCTCTTTAAGGCCCCATGAAATCAAAATTGTGGTCTTTTGGTTCAAATAAGTTAGTTTTGATATCATCTAAATGTTAGCTTAATCATAAAAGTTGACAAAATTTAGATGCATTTAAAATGTTCAGTCTTTCTCTATCAAAACTTTTCTAAACTTAAGCTATTGGCTATCTAAAAACTACTGGCTTTGATATGTCCTGGATTTTTAAGGGCCCGATTCTACCTGAACTTTAAAAGTACTATTGTTGGTGTAACCTAATGTATTCAAGTTGATTCAGTCATATGAAATATTTTTTTAACTTGAATAAAACAAGTTAATTTAGATGTTGCCACATGAAGCACCGTTAAGGTTGCCAGACAAATTTTCTTTTAGTTTAATACAGTATGTACAGTTATTTTTAAACATTTATATGTAGTTATAGCAACATGCATTACAAGGACAACTTTCATCCAATACTTGTCAAATAGTGAGCATTTTAACTTACATGTTATAAATGCTTCATTGATACACTTTTTCATACTTTTTTAAATCAAAAAACCTAAAATGCCCTAATGTCCATTTTACATTAAAGGAATAGTTCACCCAAAAATGAAAATCCTCTCATCATTTACTAATCATTTACCCTCATGCCATCCCAGATGTGTATGACTTTCTTTGTTCTGCAAAACACAAATGAAGATTCTTAAAAGAATATTTCAGCTCTGTTGGTCCTCACAATGCATTTGAATAGTGGACCAGAACTTTGAAGCTCCAAAAAAGCACATAAAGGCAGCAAAAAAGTAATCCATAAATTCTCCTCTCTGCCCAGTAGGTGGTGATCTGCACAAATTATGTGAATCGCCAAAAACAAAAGAAGAAGAATGTGAAAGTGGAAGTGGAGATTGAAAGTAAAAAAATAACTTAATATAGATCTGTTTCTCACCCACACTTGTCATTTTCATTTTTGGGTGAACTATTCCTTTAAGGTACATTTTCACAGGTTACTTGTTAATGTAGATTAAGTGTTATAAAGCATTTATAACAAGTTAGGTAAAATGGCTCACTATTTGGCAGGAATTGCATGAAAGTCACCCTTTTATACATATTGTTATAACAGCAGTGATTTTTACTGCATTAGTAAATTAATAATTATAATTTAATAAGTTTGCATAAATGTTTTATTTATGATACTCAGTTTTGGATTATAAATAGATTATTCTGAAAATAAATGGAAAGAAAGAGAAGCATTTTCCCACTGAATTTTCAGATTTTATGCAACCATCTTTTATTCTGTTGGCCATCATGTCACTAGTTACTAAGCTTCAAACATTCAGTAATTTTTTTTAAACTATTTTTGTAAACTAAACATTAAACTAAAGCATTAACTTTAATAATAACTTAATTACTAATTTTGCACGCACACACACACACACACACACACACACACACACACACACACACACACACACACAAACCTGTTTTTATATAATTGTGGGGACTCTCAATAGACTTCCATGCATTTTATGGATTTTATACAGATCTAATGATAATTTCTATCCCCTAACCCTACCCCTAAACCTATCCCTCACAGAAACCTTTTTGCATTTTTACATTTTCAAAAACAAAACATTTAGTATGTTTAATAAGACATTTCCCTCATGGGGACTGCTGGCTGGGCCCCACAAGGTAGGTGATCTCAGGTTTTACTATCCTTGTGGGGACATTTGGTCCCCACAATGTAGTATAAACATGTACACACACACACACACACACACACAGCCTGGCGTAGGGTCATAATTTTCTTGTTGGAGATTATAAATTGGGGCACTCTTTGCACATCCAAGTCACTGAAAAGGGGATGGAAGAGATTTGAGGAATGTTTTTACAGCTGTTTTCTTTCTTACTGCACGGGAAGTGAAACAGCAAATCATCACATGAAGAAGTAATTAACAGTTTCTCTTTGTGGACAAGGAATGAGACAGCTGAAAGTTGGGAGAAACATCAGGAGAGAGGGGGGGGGACAACAACCTTTAGATCCCTCTCAAAGTTTGAAAAGTTTGAAAAGGTGAATAAACTATGACAGAATTTTCATTTTTGGATGAATTATTCCTTTAACAGGTAACTGCAGTCAGCCTGCTGCCAGTTTGCCAGTAATTTGATTGTACTTAAGAACTAATGCCATTTGAAGTGAGCTGGGGCCTAGGCCTTAGCAAGGGGGTGCGGGCTACCCAAGTAGTGGCTGAAATGCGGTAAGACGAATGAAGTTGACGGATGAAGCAGACACCTGGTGGTTTAAGCAAAGAAGCAGAGAATTAGAGCATTGTGACCCATCAGCTAACATCAGCTTGGGTCACTCAATGACAGCCCCTATTAGACATCCCACTGCGCAACCCATACATGTCAGGCGTCGTATTGAAATGGAGGAGGGCTGCCGGCAACTCGGTGGGGTCGTGTCGAGAGCTTTCCGTACCGGTGACCAGGATCAAGGCCGTCCAACCGGGCCCGGCCCGATGCTTTCTGTCACTCCATTATATGGCATGGGCGGCGTGTTTCATGCCTGGTAAATGAGGTGACAAGGAAAGTCATCCTGACCTTGAGATGAAGGGTCCACCACGCTACAGGATTTCAACTTCTCTACAATGAGGAAAAATTAGGAAAAACAACGTGAACCAGTATTATTAAGCACTTAAAACTAAAATTAAAAAGTAATTAAAACTAAAACTGTAAATCTAGGACTAGGGGTCATATCTTTATGGTTACTGTTTTACAATCAAAATACTTTTTTCTGTACCTTTAAGACTTGCTGGCATGTCCAATGTAGTTTTTACTGACCAATCCTTCAATAACAGTCTCTTTTTTTATATAACTTTTTATGTGCTGAATAGGGGAGGGTTTATCTGCTGTAGTAGATACGACAATAATAAACTGTTGTGTTTGTGAAATAATTTTTGGTAATTGGTAGATTTGGTAATCAGAATTTATGTCAACTCATCAGTAATAAGTACAGATTATTTCACAGAAATAGACAGAAAACAAAGCAGAATATACATATTTAGCTTTTTGATATACAAATATATATATATATATATATATATATATATATATATATATATATATATATATATATATATATATATATACATAGATGTCACATTATTTGCATCTGACCACCTCCATAACAACACATCAACACTTACTTTCCCTTATCACTTCAGTAGCCCAGACCAGTAGCGGTGAGCAGTGAGATGACAAGGTGAGAGCAGGTCAGTCAAGAGCAGAGAGCCAATCATATCAGTGGGTGTTTAAAAACTGAGCGTTTCTGACAGAGGCTGTCTCGTTTGGAAGGCTGTGTCCACCGGAGGTCACATTTGTCGGTTGCATACGTCATCGAGTCTGTCTCGTTTCAGAAAAGCGAGTAGGACACTTTGAATTCAGCCTTCGAATGCAACCTTCTTTCATGGGAATTCGGAGGATGCATGAGGTGTATCCCTCGTGGGCATTCACAACCCAAAATTCTTTTCTTCAACGCAAATGTCTAAAAAAATTATGCCAATTTGCCCATAAATATGATGTTCAAACGCAAGGAATGTTAATTCCCAAGTTGAGGTACCTCAGTAAATGGGTGTAGAGTATATAATATGTATAATTATATTAATATATAATTAAATAATGTATTATAGACTAAAAGTACACCTGTAAAATCTATTTTCTTTTCTCTTTACATCATATATAACTCTCCTAAAATGTACCTCATACATTCCCTTCCAGAGGGACTTTGTTCCCTTCTCACTCAAAGCGCTTGCACTTGTTAAAGAGTGGCGTGCAGTCATAGTAACCATGTTAAGTTTTCCGTTCATCCTGTGAAGGCCATCTCGTTTAAACATGACTTGTTTAAAGGATGACGCTTGGTATACTGCAGCCTTCAAAGGACGCGTCCTACCTAGCACGCAGCCTTCGAAACAAGACACAGCCAGAGGGTCAAAATAAGGGCAGAAAATTATAATGTTTAACAAATATATGACTTTTTGCATCATACATGCAAACAAAACCTTTACTAATATTATAAGTGACCCTCAAGAAACATTAAAATAATAAAAAAGGCATGCTGTGACCCCTTTATGAGGTAGTGATGCAGACTGCGAGACATGCCTTTTGTGGTCAGTCACAACTTTCCCATCTGTACTTTCTGCTGCCTGTATTTTGGTTACACTGGCCAAATAAAGGAAGATGAAGTTTTGTAAATATTTACCAGTTTGTAATGTCTGAACATAGTGACCAAAACAATCTTCTACCCCAGTTCTTCCTTTGCTGAAGAAACTCCTGAAAGCAAATGGACACAGGGGCTTTCTTCCTCTCCTCAGGAACATAAGTGATCTTACAGACTCAGTCAAAATCATTGTATTAGTAATTCATATATGATGATGATTTAAAATAGGTCTAGTTTAGTTAACATATGTAATAAAGGCTGACACTTAATGGATTTTTAGTTGTCAACTGACAGTCAACAACAGGATCATTTGTAATTGTTTTGCAAGTTGTTAACATTAGCTGTGTTTTTGGTTAGAATTTTCTCACTGTGAAGTCAAAAACGCAGTTAACTTTTTTCTTTAGCTAAAATCGGTCTGTGCTAAACAAATTGTGAAGCTGTAAGTGTTGTTGGGCGAATGGTCATGTTTGAGGTCCATTTTCGGGGTGAAATGTCCACAGATGGGTGCCAAAAGCAAGTTGTTTTTAGCTGTACAGGATGTAATACAGTGAAAAGGAATGCATGCTATATAAACTGAACCCCCAACCCAAACCCCAATCCTAAACCTAAACATCAGTGGTGTAAAAATGTAATGTTTGAGGGAAAAATGCAACTTCTGAATCGCGCTCGTCACTGATTATGTGATTAACTGATTAAATGCGTTTACTTCACAGTTTAAACACGGGATCTGAATCTAGGTCTCGCATGCCGCTGATGCAACATGCATCCAGTTTGATTGGAGTTGCCGCTTGTCAGTGAGTCGGCATAATGTGGCCGATCCAAGAGTACTGGTGTCAAGTGTATTTTGTTGATTCTTGTATTTCATGTCTTTTATTTTGAAAATTCTAGTTCCTGTTTCATGTCATCTGGTTCCCTTGTCATGTGATTTCATGTTTTCCCTCCATGTTCATGTGTCTTGTTTTCATTGGTTTATTGTTTAACTGTTGATGCTCATTGACCCCACCCATGGGTTTGACTTTACTTTGCTTAAATGATTTCACATATACTATATAGTGTGCTGTTCAAAATTGTTCATAATGTTGACAAATTATACAATTAATAATTGTAATAATATTATAATTGAAGCTTCGTCCCCCAGACTCTGAATTACAGTAGCAGGGAGTAATACACTGATGCCTCGTGACCTTTTCCAAAAGCAGTAATCACCTCTCCCAGAGTATCTACCACTTTAGGGGGGTGTGTGCTACTCCCAAAAACAATACAGAGCAGGTGGCGCAGCTGTAAATACCTATAAAACTGAGATCTGGGATTCCCAAAATGTTGAACCAAATTCTCAAAAGATCTCAACACTCCACTCTCATACAGGTCACCGAGTGTAGTAAACCCTCTCACAATCCACTCTTTCCAGCAGAAGGGAGATTTATTAATTCATAATTTAGGGTTCAGCCATATGCTTGAGGCAACATTTAAATAAATGTCCGAATTAAACACTCTAGACACTTTTGTCCATACCGAGTGCAAATGCGAGATAATGGGGTGTAACTTAACTTCTCCGATTAGTTTAATAGAAAGGCTTTGCATGGCAAAATAGGGGCAATAACTTCCTGTTCAATACAAAACCAGGGAGGGGCTCTCTCAGGTGGAAGTGACCAATGAGCCAAATGTCTAAGACTGAATGCATAATAATAAAACAAAATCTTGGGTATGCCTAGCCCACCTTTGTCAATCGGCCTATGCAACTTATTAAAATGCAATATAGGATGCTTACCATTCCAAATGAAGGACTTTGCTATGCTATCAAATTGCTTACAATAAGAGAGGGGGACATCTACAGGGAGAGGTTGTAGCAGGTAGTTGAATTTTGGAATACAATTCATTTTAATAACATTAACCTTCCCAATCATAGATAAATGTAATGAAGCTCACCTGCCCACATCGCTCGAAAACCTTTTTATTAAGGGGTCAAAATTAACTCTTCACTCAAATTTGCTGGGAATAAAATGCTTAAATACTTAATGTCGGTAACTCTTACACTCGCTTGGATCTTTGTCCTTTTTAAGAATCAGACTGATCCGGGCTTGTGTCATTGTTGGCGGAAGCTTTCCATTCTTTAATGATTCCGTATAAACTTCTAACCAAAGTGGAGCCAGTTCTGTAGCATAAGATCTAAAAAATTCACCGGCAAAACCTTCTGGCCCCGGAGCCTTGCGTGTAGGCAAGGCCTTAATTACCTCGCCAAGCTCTTCCAAGGTTATCTCAGAATCAAGATAATTTTTTTGCTCATTTGTCAATTTAGGGAGATCTAATCGTCTTATGTCTTCATCAGTAGATGACATGGAACTATAGATAGAATTCTTTAAAAGCATTATTAATATCAATGACTGAGGTAACTATTTTACCACCAGCAGATTTCACTGAGGGAATGGTAAAAAAAAGACTCTCTCTGCTTTATATATCTAGCCAAAAGCTTCCCTGCTTTGTCCCCCGAATCGAAATATGACTGTCTTGCCCTGAATAGCCAAAACTCCACCTTCTGCGACAAAATAGTATTATATCTGTATTTCAGTCGGGTCAATTCTCTGAGGCCAACAGAAGACATTCAGCGCTTCAGCTCTGCCTCGGGACTTTTAATATTCCTTTCCAACTCCACGAGTTCCCATGCTTTGGATTTTTTGATGAATAAGGCATACTGTATGATCCGACCCCTAAGAATCACCTTAAGTGCCTCCCAAGCCACACCCACAGAGGATACTGAGGACCAGTTGGTCTCCATATAGACATTGATTTCAGCCTTTAGCATTTGTTGGAATTCAGGAATCTGCAAAAGGGATACATTAAAGTGGCAACTATATGATTTCTTTTTTTCCGTATGTGGCAACACCTGTAAACTAACCAGAATGTAATCTGAGACAAAAATGTTTCCAATTGAGCAATCAACAACAGATGAAATGAGGGACTTTATATATATATATATATATATATATATGTATATATATATATATATATATATATATATATATAAACTATTCTAGAATAAATCTTATGAACTGATGAAAAAAATTTATAGTCCCTACCAGATGGGTTCAAAAGTCTCCAAATATCTGTAAGACCAGGATTTTTACACATCCTATGAAGCGTCAATGTTGCTCTAGGGAGCTTACACACTTTTGCTTCACTATGATCAAGGACTGAGTCCATCAATAAATTAAAGTTTCCTCGCAATATTATATCATGCGGGGTGCCAGCGGCTTGCAACGTCGCTTCAAGATCTATAAAAAAGCCCTAATCATCAGTGTTAGGTGTGTAAATATTAGCCAAAATCAACCTTTGCCCTTGAATTTCTGCTAAAACAACAATTACTCTTCCTAATTTATTTATTGTAGATGTTTACTTATCAATGTAATGACTCCCCTGCTCTTACTTGAGCCAGCACTAAAGAAAACATGTCCACCCCATATCTTCCCAAATTTTTCAGCTTCATGCGAGGGATGATGCATTTCTTGAAGAAACACTATATCATATTTCTCACATTTAAGAAAAGAAATAACCTTCCTTCTTTTTATGCGGGTGCCCCAACCCATTCTCATTCCACGTGGAGAGAGACAATCCACTCATATTAACATTTGACATTTTGACATATTAGAAAAAATAGATTGTGTGTCAAAAATAAAATAATAAAGACCACATTCCACATTGGTACAACCATCAACCTCCGATCTTTCCCCAGAACAAAAAAAAAAAAAAAAAACAGAAAAAAGAAAAACATGTGCATTGACCCTGCGTACGTGTCCATCCCTCTAAACTCAAACAGTCCATGTACGCCTATGAGAGCCCCCGCGACAACTTTGCCATCGGATTGCTCAAGTCCGTTGTTTCTATGCAAAAATTTGTAAAACAGAATTACACAACAGAAGATAATTTATAAAACAAACTCCAGCCAATATGTGGAATAAACACACACACACAAAAATGTGTAGATTCATCCACTTAACTGTCTCAAAGGTGTGTACCTCCACAAAACAAGCTCCAGCCGCTAGCTGAACCAGCACAAAAAAAAAAAAAAAAAAAAAAAAAACACAGGCCGTTCAGTTCTTCGGGCAGTCAAACTCACTCCAATGTCCTGCAAGAAATATTCCACAAAACCAACTCCAGCCAACAAGATGCATAAGCACCCAAAATGAGCAGATTCATCAACAAGCTGTCCCAAAGAAATTATACTACACAAAACAAACTCCAGCCGCTAAGCGGAACCAGTACAAAACGAAACGAAAAAGGTGCCCAGTTTCCTTGATTAATCAAGAGAATGTTCAGTGAGTCAGGTCCACTAGGCGGCAACATGAAAATCACCAAATGGCTTACTCACTCCAATGAAGGACATTGCCCCTCTCTGTAAATACCCTGCAGCCATCCTTCGTTTCTATTCACAGTTTTGCCTGAAACATCAGTGCAAAAGTGATCTTTCGTTGATGCAAGAGTTTCTTACACTCCTTGAATCGATCGCGTTTCTCTCTTGTCGAATTCGCAAAGTCCGGGAACAAGCAAATATTGTAATTCTTCCAAGAAAGCTTTCCTTTTCTCCTCGCCTTGCGCAACACGAGATCTTTATCAAATGATCTAAAATATTTGGCCAGAATTGATTGTTTCACTCAGCAGATCTGCGAGCCGGGAAGAGCTTGTCTAGGAATTTCACCATATCTCTACCATCCTCATGCTCAGGAATTCCAACAATCCGTACGTTGGGGGATTTTTCAAATTTTTCTCCCAATTTGGAATGCCCAACTCCCAATGTGCTTTTAAGTCCTCGTGGTCGCATAGTGATTCGCCTCAATCCGGGTGGCGGAGGATGAATCCCAGTTGCCTTCGCATCTGAGACCATCAACCCGCTCATCTTATCACGTAGCTTGTTGAGCGCATCAACTCACCACATGCCCCACCGAGAACGAACCATATTATAGTGACCACGAGAAGTTTGCCCCATGTGACTCTACCCTCCATAGCAACTGGGCCAATTTGGTTGCTTAGGAGACCTGGCTGGAGTCACTCAGCACGCCCTGGGATTCGAACTCCAGGAGTGGTAGCCAGCGTCTTTTACCACTGAGCTACCCAGGCACCGATTCTTTTGTGTTCTTTTGATATTTTCCAGTTTTTTAAAAAAAATGTCCACATCTATTTTGGTTGCGAGTGGATCAATGGATAATTCCTTTTCCGATGACTCCAGATAATCAGGATTTAGTTTCCATCGCCATAATCGATCGACGTATTACAGCGAGATCCTCCAAGTCAGCAACAACCTTCGTCAGCATCACCGATATGTTGGACAGCTGATGCTGAATTTCCCCGGCCGCACCATCCAAATCAAGTCCCCAGTCTGCAGGCCCATCAGAGGTTTCAGCTTGAGCACTTAAGTGTCTTTTTATATCTCCAGAGCCTGAGGATTTTGACTTTGCCATGTTTACCTCAAAGAACAGATATGTAACTGGGTGTATCGAATCTCACCGGATTATAACATGAAAATAATTAAAAAACTAGCAAAGTGCGCAGAGCTCGTCGCTCACACGTCTGCTCCTCGCATGGCATCACGTGACCTCCCTGTCTTCCTAGAATAGTTAAGAATCAGTGTGTATCGAATCTCACCGGTTTATGACATAAATAGTATTAAAACTAGCAAAGTGCGCAGAGCTCGCCGTTCACATGTCTGCTCCTCGCATGGTGTCACATGACTCCAATAATAATAATAAAAAAAATATTATTGTGAGAAAATGCATTACTGGTTTTCTATGTGCACTGTTCTTATTTTCTTCTTCCTTTTATATGTTTTAACACTTTCTTCTGCTATCAACTATCTAAAACATGAAGTTAAAGTTTTGTGTGAAATTGATTAAATATTATGCTAAAAGAAGTTCATTTAATTTTTTACCAATGTTATGTACATGTAATTTACTTTGTGTAATATCACACACACACACACATATATATATATATATATATACAGTACTGTGCAAAAGTCTTGTGCATAAGATGTTTCACAAAAGCAATTGTCTTAAGATGGTTATTTATATCTTCAGCTTTAGTGTGTCAATAGGAAATATAAATGTTAGACTCCCAAACATTACTTTTGCAAATAGAAAAGATTAGAATAGAAGAACAGGGAACCCTGCAACAGACGTCATGGCCCCCACAAAGCCCCCCTCTGAACATCGTGTCAGTCTGAGATTACATAAAGAGACAGAAGAAATGGAGACAGCCTAAATAGATAGACAAACTGTGGTGAATTCTCCAGAAGCTTGGAACATCCTATCTGCCAAAACCAAGAAAAACTGTCTCCAGGTTTACCTAGGAGAACTGGTGCTGTTTTAAATGCAAAGGTGGCCACACCAAATATTGATTTAGCTTTTTTATGTTTACTGGACTTTGTATGACATTAAGTGATAAATGAAAACGTCATGGTTACTTGTGTAACCTCCGTTCCCTGATGACTCCAAATCAGCTGGACCATCTGAGGGTGGAGTCTCCACTCTCCCCTGAGGGTAACCTGTCGTGACAGCGCGTCCGCTGTAGTGTTGAGGTTGCCCGGGATGTGAGTGGCTTGCAGCGACTTGAAGTGCTGCTGACTCCAGAGGAGGAGACGGCAGGCGAGTTGTGACATACAACGAGAGCGCAGACCACCTTGGCGGTTGACATATGCTACCGTTGTCATGTTGTCTGTCTGAACTAACACGTGCTTGCCCTGGATCAATGGCCGAAACCTTCGCAGGGTGAGCAGAATTGCCAACAACTCGAGGCAGTTGATGTGCCAACGCAGTCGCGGACCTGTCCAGAGGCCGGCAGCTGCGTGCCCATTGCAAACAGCACCCCAGCCCGTTTTGGAGGCGTCTGTCGTGACCACGATGTGCCTGGAGACCAGTTCTAGAGGAACACCTGCCCATAGAAATGAGAGGTCGGTCCAAGGGCTGAAAAGATGGTGACAGACCGGCGTGATGACCACGCGATGTGTCCCGTGGTGCCATGCCCATCTCGGAACTCGAGTCTGGAGCCAGTGCTGAAGTGGCCTCATATGCATCAACCCGAGCAGGGTGGCCACCGCTGAGGATGCCATATGCCCCAGGAGCCTCTGAAAAAGTTTCAGTGGAACTGCTGTTTTCTGTTTGAACGCCTTCAAACAGGCCAGCACCGACTGGGCGCGCTCGTTCGTAAGGTGTGCCGTCAAGGAGACTGAGTCCAACTCCACACCGAGGAAAGAGATGCTCTGAACCGGGAGGAGCTTGCTCTTTTCCCAGTTGACCCGAAGCCCTAGTCAGCTGAGGTGTGAGAGCACCAGGTCCCTGTGTGCGCACAACATGTCTCGAGAATGAGCTAGGATTAGCCAGTCGCCGAGATAGTTGAGAATGCGAATACCCACCTCCCTTAACGGGGCAAGGGCAGCCTCTGCGACCTTCGTAAAGACGCGAGGAGACTGGGACAGGCCGTAAGGGAGGACTTTGTACTGATACGCCTGACTCTTGGACACATACCGCAGGAAGGTTCTGTGTCGAGGAAGGATCGAGACGTGGAAGTACGCATCCTTCAGGTCTACCGCTGCGAACCAATCTTGATGCCGGATGCTCCCCAGAATGCGTTTTTGCGTCAGCATCTTGAACGGGAGTCTGTGTAAAGCCTAGTTCAGAACTCACAAGTCCAAGATTGGCCGCAACCATCCGGTATGATGAAGTAGGGGCAGAAAAACCCCTTCTTCATCTCAGCTGGAGGGACAGGTTCTATCGCACCCTTCTGTAGGAGGGTAGTGATCTCCGCGCAAGGTAGCTGCGTTTTCGTCCTTCACCAAGGTGAAGTGGATACCGCTGAACCTGGGCGGACACCCGGCAAAGTGAATCGCGCAGCCGAGTTGGACGGTCCGGACCAGCCCTCACGACGGATTGGAAAGTGCAAGCCATGCGTCCAAGTTCTGCGCAAGGGGGACCAAAGGGACAACGTCATCGGACGTACCGGAAGGTGGGGCCTCGCGGCGGAGCGGAGCTCGAGGTGCCACACCACATCGTGGCCGTGCTGAGTCTAAGGACATTGAAGCACTTACCTGGCTCCTTGTGACCACCCCTGGAACAGCCTGGGACGGGGAGGAAGAGGCCTGTCCTCGTGACCCGTGGAGACTGTCACATTGGGGGCGGATTTGTGCCACAGCTGGGCACTCAGGGGCGGGAGACCGCTGCTGGAGCGCCAAACCTGCCAAATAGAGTGGTGGACGGTGGTCGTGATGACGGACGTGCACACTGAATATGTGACCCAGGGAACAAGGAAACCGCTCTTGCTGAGCTCTTGAGTACTGCAGCCACTTGGGCATGCAGCGCAATTAAATGCAAAAGGTAACAAAAAGATGGAGAGATCTGCTTACCAGCTCCAGAGCAGCAGGTTTCGTTGTCCCTGGGTCGCCCGTCTCAGGGGCGTTTTGAAGCCTTTCACGGGTTCTGGGCGGCCGCGAGACGGGTGGCGCCTGCTTCCTGTGGTGGGCTCCACGCCGGGGCCGGGCCGAAGGGGCACCACAGGGGGACGCCCTTGGCGATGAGTAGACAGGGTGCGGGATCTTGAGCCGCGCCGGGGCAGGATATGCTGGCTAGCATCCGTCTACTGCTCCACCATTGAAAACTGCTGGGCAAAGTCCTCGACGGTGTCGCCGAATAGGCCCGCCTGGGAAATGGGGGCAGCAAGGAATCGTGTCTTGTCGGCCTTGCCCATCTCAACCAGGTTGAGCCAAAGGTGGTGCTCCTGGACCACTAGTGTGGCCATCGTCTGCCCGAGAGACCGCGCCGTGACCTCCGTCGCTCAGAGAGCGAGGTCGGTTGCCAAGCGCAGTTCCTGCATCAATCCTGGGGCGGAACTACCCTCGTGCAGTTCCTTTAGCACATTGGCGGACTTGCAGGAGAGCCATGGCGTGCAGGGTGGAGGCGGCTTGTCCAGCGGCACCGTAGGCCTTGGCCGTCAGAGACGACATAAACCTACAGGCCTTGGACGTAGCTGCGGGCATAGGTGCACCGCGAGCGCCTTAATCCACCGGGGGATTGCCGAATAGCCCTTGGCTGCCCCACCATCAAGGGGAGTGTGGGTGGGGAAGCTGAAAAGATTGGGACCGAGCAGTAAAAATTGCCTCCCACGACCTTGTCAGCTCTTCATGCTCTTCCGGGAAGAAAGGAACATGGGTGGAAAGCATGTCATCATCTCCGCGTCAGCCTGTGACTGGGCAATCGTCCCCGAAGGGAGGAGCCCAGCTGAGGCTTCCGACTGGACGAGCCCACTCTCCGATGCTGCGCTCGAGGTCAAACTCGCCTTGAGACGAGCCGGCGGACTCATCCAGAAGCCCGATCAGGGCAGACGAGCGTGCTGGGGAATGAGAGGTCCGCGGGGGGATACCCGGTGGAGGCGGTCCCATTGGGGTTCCCAAATTGCCCCCAGTGCTAGCCGCGCTGGCGTCTTACCCGGGGGTTAAAGGACCGAGGCGGGGAACCTCTGGGGTGGCTTGCTTTCTTACGAAGGCGAGCCGCGACCACAACGTTGCCATGGACATATCCTCGCAATGAGAACATGACCATCCATGAACGCTGTCTCTGCTTGAGCAGTATATATATATATACATATATATATATATATATATATATATATATATATATATATATATATATATATATATATATATATATATGTATGTATATATATACATGCAGGGTTGGGAGTGTTACTTTTGAAATGTATTCCACTACAGATTACAGAATACATGCTGTAAAATGTCATTTGTAATGTATTCTGTTAGATTACTCAAGGTCAGTAATGTATTCTAAATACTTTGGATTTCTTCTTCAGCACTGGTAGATTTTTTCACTTGTTTTGACTATAAAAACTCTGCCAGTACAGTAAGACAAAATACACATTAAAAATACATTCTATGAAAAACCTAAATATCTTATGCAGTGTTGTTTCTAAAACAAGATAAATCAAATTGATCTTGTTTTAAGGATTTTTTGATATTTTTACAGGAAAACAATACAAAAATTATTATCAAGAATACGATTTTTGCCCTAATATCAAAGGTCTTAATAGAAAAAAGAAATGAATTTTCTTGATAAAAAAAAATATGATCATGCCTGGTAACATGCAAAATGCATGTAAAATGGCTAGAAATAGCATTTTAGCTTAGAGTAATGCTGACAATTTACACAAGGTTTATTTCTATTTCTTCTGCTCCAAACTTACTTCAAACTTACTTCTCTGTCTGCTCGTATGAATGTAACACATCATAAGAAAGTGTTTCTCCGCTCTTCAAACGATCTTTCGATCGCATCATTTATATGTCTAAATGTTTTCCATCTGAAAGGACTAAATATTAAATGAAACAAATGACAATAAAATGCAAAGTAATCTCTTCAGTAATCAAAATACTTTTTGAATGTAACTGTATTCTAATTACCAATTATTTAAATTGTAACTGTAGTGAAATACAGTTACTTGTATTTTTTATTTTAAATACATATTCCCATTGCATGTATTCCGTTACTCCCCAACACTGTATGTGTGTGTGTATATATATATATATATATATATATATATATATATATATATATATATATATCGGCATTATATTGGCCTGTCAGCCATCCTGCTTTGTAGATATCGACATCGGTCATTAAAAAAAAAAAAAAAAACATATCCGTTGATTACTGGTTGTCAATGGTGAAAGAAGCCTTTTGGGACCACATAGTGTAGTTACAGCATCTACCAGCATGGGTTAAATGGCCTGGTCAGAATTATATTGTTGGTCACTCAGCTGACAAGTACCACCCAAAAAAAAAAACAAAAACAAAAAAAAACATTAACCACTGATTACACCATCAGACTAGACGAGCTTGGCCAGCTAAAACAAGCAAACCATTCTAGCCTGGTTTAAGCTATCTTTTCAAATAATAATAGAAAATATAAAAGTCCGCTTTTAATAACTTTAACCCAAAACCTAATGATGGTTATCCAAGTAAAGATAATGATAATTTTAATCAAGTAATTTTAAAATTGAAGGTATTTATCTTACATGCTGAAGGGGACATTTTAAACATGACATGGCTCGTGCATACAGTACGAGAACTAAAATGCTGATAGTAATTGTAAATAAATGTCTGCAAGTCTAAAATGAAAAATCATTGAATATTTTTTATTTAGCAGAGCTAGCCAGCTTAATGACAAATGCACAACACCCTGTATACATCAGAAGAGAGCAGCACGTTGCGCCAAAAGCAAATCGCACCCATGATATTCAATAATACTGTTTACACTGGAAGCGTCGGTTGTGGTGCGCCTACAGTGGTGGATGCCCCATTCTATCGCTGGCGCACTGATATATATATATATACAGTATATACTGCATGTGTTTAAAACAGATGTACAGAGGTCTTTTTTTATTCATCTGCCAGAATCTTTACAATTGGACAGTACAGAGCATTCCAGATGTAAGAGAAGAGACTGACAGATATGGTATGACTGGGACAACCTTAAGCATTGTCTGTAATAAACCAAAGTCATGCTTGAGTGACCATCCATCAGGTCCAGCCGTAAGCACATAGTCAACAAGTGCCATGTAAATGCTTTACGAGAGCAGGCATACTATCCAGTGCACTCCCTTTATGAGATAACCGGCTCACTCTGCAAATTCCCCTGATGACTTGGGCTGTAAGAAATTGATGGCCACACTGATATCTGGAACAAGGTGTTGCAACCAAAGAATGCTTAACTGTGGTTGAAGATTTCTCTTCTTCACCAAATACAGTAAGGGAAATTTCTGTCTCATTAATGTCTATTGTTGGGAAAGCTACTTTGAAATTGTTGTTTGCCAAGCTGCAAACTTCTCATAATTCAGAATAGTTAAACTACAGTCAAGCTATCCTTTTGAAAAAGTAGTTAGAATACTTTAAAGCTACTTAAGTGGGAAATGTCTTTCTAAATATGGAACTATTACATTATTACATATGTAGTTTAATCAGAGCCGTCTAGTGTCTCGCATCTAGCGATAATCTTAACAGTGAGTGATTCATTTTCTGTGGATCTTTTGCATATATCTTGCAGTTTGATTTACTTGATGGTAGTATAAATCAGTTCAGCACTTCAATGGATCAAAATGACATTCCCTTGGCCTTTTAAGGTCACGGTATATCATTTTCATGCCGTCGGCTGGGGTTACATGATGATGCTCTGTACGTAAAGCACATGACAGCAGTATACAGTAGATTTCTGTTCTCACAGTACAAGATATGCTTTCAGCAACACTCCACCCCAAAAGCTCTGTCCACATCTCGAGGGAGTGACATTTATTCATTAAAATTAAGGAGCACTATGCACATCACATCTCTGATCAGTGTCTTATGGGAGCACACTCAGCTATGGGAGCTTAGTGTAAATCTGTATTATTCAAGTCAACATCAAAAATTAATTTCTTAATATTCATTTCAGAATCAGAATCAGCTTTATTGCCAAATATGCTTACACATACAAGGAATTTGTCTTGGTGACAGGAGCTTCCAGTGCACAACAATACAATACAGCAACAATTAAATAAATAAAAACTGAATGAAATAAAAATTGAATAGAAAATAAAGTGTATATATAGAATACACAATAAGACAGTATATATAAACTCAGCAAAAACTTTCAACTGCTTTTATTTTCAGCAAACACTTAACATGTGTAAATATTTGTATGAACATAAAAAGATTCAACCACTAAGACATAAACTGAATAAGTTTCACAGACATGTGACTAACAGAAATGGAATAATGTGTCCCTGAACAAAGGGGGGTCAAAATCAAAAGTAACAGTCAGTATCTGGTGTGGCCACCAGCTGCATGAAGTACTGCAGTGCATCTCCTCCTCATGGACTGCACCAGATTTGCCAGTCCTTGCTGTGAGATGTTACCCCACTCTTCCACCAAGGAATTTGCAAGTTCCCGGACATTGCTGGGGGGAATGGCCCTAGTCCTCACCCTCTGATCCAAAAGGTCCCAGATGTGCTCAATGGGACTGAGATCTGGGCTCTTCACTGGCCATGGCAGAACACTGACATTACTGTCTTGCAGGAAATCACGCACAGAACGAGCAGTATTGCTGGTGGCATTGTCATGCTGGAGGGTCATGTCAGGATGAGCCTGCAGGAAGGGTACAACATGAGGGAGGAGGATGTCTTCCCTGTAACGCACAGCGTTGAGATTGCCTGCAATGACAACAAGCTCAGTCCGATGATGCTGTGACACACTGTCCCAGACCATGACGGACCCTCCACCTCCAAATCGATCCCGCTCCAGACGGCCTCCGTGGCCGTGGATGCTGGGAGCGGCAGAGGAATGGCCTTCATGGCCATAGATGCTGGCAGTGGCAATGGAACAGCCTCCATGGCCATGGACGCTAGCAGCGGCAGAGGAACGGCCTCCATGGCTGTGGATGCTGTCAGCAACTGAGGAGCAGGAAAATATAAAACTGATTTACCTCCACAACTTTTTTGCATAAGAAAAGGACACAAAAGAGACCTTGAGGTAGCAGCAGATTGTTTATTTTCTTTGGAACATTCCAAGCATTGAGTGATATTCTTCTTGCTCAAAATGCATGTTACATTTCTTCACACTTAGTATGCAACAAGCTTAACGTCATGGTTACTTTTGTAACCTCCGTTCCCTGATGGAGGGACCGAGACATTGTGTCAATGTAGTGACACTAGGGGTCACTCTTGGGAGCCGCAAACACCTCTGCTTTTTTTTAAAAAGGCCAATGAGAATTGGCGAGTGGAATTTGCATGCCACTCCCCCGGACATACAGGTATAAAAGGAGCTGGTATGCAACCACTCATTCAGGTTTTGTGCTGAGGAGCCGAGACAAGGTCCCGGCCATTTCAGCGGGTAGTTCAGCATTGTGGCAAGAGGGACACAACGTCTCATTCCCTCCAGCAGGGAATGGAAGTTACGAAAGTAACCATGACGTTTCCTATGTCACTCACTCGACGTTGTGTCGATGTAGTGACACTAGGGGTCCCTATACAAACGCCACAACTATCTGAACTGTGTTATGCGAACTGGCGGTGTGTGATGGGCAGACCGCTGTGTGCCTCGTAGCCAGTGCACCAGGCCATCATGTAACCTCCCCCAACACTCTTATGAGCATTGAATGGTCCTTCAGGAACAAGTCGACTGCCCAACGATAGGGACAGGCTAGCCCAGCCGAGGCCTCTTTTCCTCTCTTTTCTCCCCAAAGAGAGTGGAATTTGTTAACTGACTGGGAGCCACTAGTGTCTGTGTCGGGGGTGTCCCTCCCAAGGGGAAGACACCGTGGAGACCACACCCCGCCCAAAAAGAAGGGGGTATTTTGAGTGGAATATGTCACATGGTCTTACCAAGTCTTGTCGGAAATATGTCATGTGGAGAGGTCCCATGGTAGGTCCTACTCGAAGGGGGAGGAGTTTCTACAAAGCATGACGACCGGGGGCAGAGGGGCCTCTGCCCAAGGAAGATGCAGTTTACCGACAGGGAAATGATTTTGCGGAAGATATCACATGGGGTCGCCTTCGGGGAACCAGCACATGTGGAGCACCTACCTCAGTACAGGGTCTCATTAGCGCAAGTACTGGGCTGGCAGCGAGTTTCTCCGCAAACTCAACTGCCAGAGGGCTAAGGAGGAAAGTCTTCCAGGGATCACAGTCTGTGAACACGACTGGGAGTCAAGATTTGGGTGCTGCCCAGCCCGCTGCTCTGCAGATGTCTGCCAAAGAGGCGCCACTGGCCAGGGCCCAGGAGGCCGCCACACTTCTGGTAGAGTGGGCTCGTAACCCTGCAGGGGGTGGCACATCCTGAGCCTGATATGCCATCGCGATGGCGCCAAAGACCCAGTGGGTGATCCTCTGTTTGGAGACAGCGCTTCCTTTCCGCTGTCCACCAAAGCAGACAAAGAGCTGCTCAGAGCTTCTAAAGCTCTGCGAGTGATCCAAATATAGATGTAAAGCTCGCACTGGACACAGCAACGCCAAGGCTGGGTCTGCCTCCTCCTGGGGCAGCACATGCAGGTTCACCTCCTGATCCCTAAAAGGGGTCGTGGGAATCTTGGGCACATAGCCCGGTCAGGGTCTCAGGATCACATGAGAGTAACCTGGACTGAAATACAGACACGATTCACTGATAGAGAACGCCTGCAGGTCCCCTACCCTTTTGATGAAAGTGAGCGCAGTCAGGAGGGCAGTCTTCAAAGAGAGTGCCTTAAGTTCAGCTGACTCCAAGGGCTCAAAGGGAGCTCCCCGTAGACCCCGAAGGACTACAGAGAGGTCCCATGAGGGGACGAGGCGTAGTCTGGAGGGATACAACCTCCTAGCACCTCTCAGGAACCTAATGATCAAGTCGTGCTTCCCCAAGTACTTACCATCTACTGCATCGTGATGAGCCAGAATAGCAGCTACATACACCTTCAAGGTGGAGGGGGACAGCCACCCCTCCAGCCTCTCCTGCAGGAAGGAAAGCACCGATCCGACTGTGTTGGCTTTGCGTCGGGAAGAACACCACTTAGTGAACAGATGCCACTTCAAGGCATACAGGTTCCTCGTGGAGAGAGCCCTAGCCTGAGTGATCGTGTCTACCACTGCGGGTGGTAGGCCACTTAGGTCTTCTGCGTCCCATCCAGGGGCCAGACGTGGAGATTCCAGAGGTCTGGTCACGGGTGCCAGATGGTGCCCCATCCTTGAGAAAGAAGGCCCTTCCTCAAGGGAATTTGCCAGGGTGGTGCTGTCGCGAGGAGCGTGAGATCCGAGAACCATGTCTGGGTGGGCCAGTAGGGTGCTACAAGGATGATCTGCTCCTCATCCTCCCTGACCTTGCACAGGGTCTGTGCAAGTAGGCTCACTGGGGGAAACACGTATTTGCATAGTCCAGGGGGCCAGCTGTGTGCCAGCACATCTATACCGAGGGGCGCCTCGGTCAGGGCGTACCAACGCGGGCAGTGGGAGGATTCCCGGGAAGCAAACAGGTCTACCTGTGCTCTACCGAATGGAGTCTCCACCCTCCCCTGTGGGTAACCTGACATTACAGCACGTCCGCTGTGGTGTTGAGGTCGCCCGGGATTAGAGTGGCTCGTAGCGACTTGAGGCGCTGCTGACTCCAGAGGAGGAGACGGCGGGAGTGTTGTGACATGCCGAAGGTGAGGACCTTGTACTGGTACGCCTGGCCTTTGAAGGCAAACCGCAGGAAGGGTCTGTGTCGAGGTAAGACCGAGACGTGGAAGTACGCGTCCTTCAGGTCTACCGCCGTGAACAAATCTTGATGCCGGACGCTCGCTAGAATGCGTTTTTGCATCAGCATCTTGAACGGGATTCTGTGCAAAGCCTGGTTCAGTACTCGCAGGTCCAGGATTGGTCGAAACCCACCACCTTTCTTTGGTACGATGAAGTAAGTGCTGTAGAACCATTCAGCAATGAGTGAGTGACAGATAGGGAACTCTTGTTTCCTTAAACTCTTAATAAGTCGACTTCAGTGGGAATCAATGGGGTGTACACAGTGTTAGAAAACTAAAAGTAGCGACCCTACTACTGTAACTTACATTAACTACATTTTTAGTAGCCTGACAGTAGCTCAGCTATTTTCACAATAGTGTAGCTTTTCATCTATTTACTTGAGTCCTTGCGCAGATGTTTCTTCTTTATTTTAGGAGGTATTTACACTTGGTCACTTCATGCGTTTTTGCTGATCGGATAGCTATACGATCATGAAAAGACCAAGTGTAAATACCCTCCCAGATGGATTCGAGACGGATATAAATCCGATCACTCAAACCACTCCAGAAATGGTTTGAGACACATTCCATTCGAAACTTGGTCAAGTGTAAATGTATCTGGCTGTTCAAGCTATAAATGCAAACTTTATTCCACCCAAACAGCAATATGTCAGAATATGAAAAAGCAAAATATAACAGCTGTTACCTAGTATTTGCATAGGGTTCACATCATGCAATAAATAATAGCCTAACAATTTAAGACACGGATGCACATTGTGGGAGATACAGAACTTTTTTCTTCATTTATTTGATGCAGATCGCCGACAAAACAGAAACTAAACACTGACAATAAGCTCATGACGCATCATACCTACAAAAAGCCCAGAGGACAAAAATATACAGCTCACGCACAAACACAGATAACGCACGTGGGACAAAGTCAAATATAATAAATCACATATTTTAAATTTGTTGCCCGGCATTAGCATAATTAGGGAAGTGAACTCCATTTAATTGGCATATAGTGCGGGAACTGAAGATCGGATTTATAACCATTTGGCGGAGACACATTGATGTGGCCAAGTGTAAACAGAATGTGTTTATTCAATTGGATAGCAATCCGATCAGTATAAAAATGCATGAAGTGACCAAGTGTAAATACCCCCTTAAACAAATGTCTTCTTTTTTAAGTTATTTTCTGCTTTTATGTTAATAATAGTTTAATGTCACCCAAATTGAGATCTTTATTGTTTCGTGTCAGTTCTAATTGCAAAAATAAATAATATAATCAGATATATCTACCATAAATATTTTCTCTACTAATATTTTCATTACTTTTTGTAAGTAGATTGTAATTTAGCTAACTACAATTTTAAAAGCATATCTTGACTTTAGTTTAAGTATGTTAAGTTCTACCCTTTCCTTCTGTTGTTTTTATAAAAGTTTTAGAAAGGTTTGCAAAGCTATTTTTAAAGATGGCTGAGATTTTCACTTTCACTCACTCAGGCCTTCAAGCACACTGTTTCCAGAAAAGGGATTGCAACAAAATACCACTGTAACCAGATCACTGCACAAGAGAGTCCCGTTACAACTCCATTAATGACACCAGAAGACCCATGTGCTGCTTTCAAGAGAAGATACCTACAAACATTCCTACATGCAAGATGCAGTTTCAATTTTAGAATTGAACTGTTCTGCAACATGAGCTGCATTCTTATAGTTAGATTTGTTTTGCATTGCAATTCTTCTAGTCTAAGACACAGAGTTGAGTTCAGAGAATTCAGAATATTTTGGCACAGGTCATGGCACCATAAAACAGATCCATATTGGAATGAACTTGTCACTCAATTCCAGGAGGCAATATTTCAGTCATCAGTCCTCTCCGGCCTGCCTGCCTGCCTGCCTGCCTGCCTGCAGGCAATTTGGGTGACATTAAACTATTATTAACATATAAGCAGAAAATAACTGCCAGGTAGGCAGGTAGGCAGGCAGGCAGACAGTGCTGCTAGGTGGTTGCTAGGGTGTTCTGGATGATTATTAATACTTGCAGTCTGTTAGGGTGTTCTGGGTGGTTATACATTGTGGTGGGTTGCTAGGGTGTTACTAGGTGGTTTCTAGGGTGTTCTGGGTGGTTATTAATTCTGGCAGGTTGCTAGGGATTTGCTAGGTGGTTGTTAGTGTGTTATGGATGGTTGCTAGGCAGTTGCTAGGGTGTTCGGTATGGTTGTTAGTGTGCTATGGGTGGTTGCTAAGGTGTTCTGGTTGTCACTGTAGTTTTGCAAGGATGACAGACAGACAGACAGACAGACAGACAGATAGATAGATAGATAGATAGATAGATAGATAGATAGATAGATAAAAATAACTACAATCATTGGAAGCCATAGGTGTCAGTCATGTCCATGCATGGCTACAGTAATGTGTTTAACCCGTACACTCTAAAACGGGTGAAAATCATTAAAAATAGAACAAAATCAGTCCTCTGTTGGGAATGCCCTGGGTCCAGTTGAAATAGGAAAGGAAAGCAAATACATCAAATGACAAGCAAATAACACATTGCTGAAATAAAGTGTGAAGGAAGAGAGGAGGGAGAGAAAAATAAAAGGAAACCTGGACCTGGAAAACATGAAGTTCACGGGGCCAGCTAGAGGTGGCAGGCTGGCCCCCTCTGGGGCCTGTTCCCATACACTGTGTTAATTTGTCTGTTTGACAGACTCAGCGGACAGCCTGCTGGAAGCCTGCCCAAACCGCTCAACTATTTCCTGAATGGGACTCCCTCCTGACACCCTTCACCTCCTCTGCTCTCTCTATCACTCTATCTCTGTCCTCCCCTCTGCTCTGTCTATGCCTAACCTAACTCTTGGACCAAGGTAGAGACTTTTAATCATGTTTAGATTGATTTTACAGCATGATAAAAAAAAGTTCAAAAATTAGGATCCAATACACAGCTTTTCTCATTATTAGAGCTTTGTGATAGTTGTCTGTTCATAACAGATCATGTCTGGTTCATCTTCACAATACATAATCTATAATCACTCAAATTATTTTAGATGTATTCATTTGATATTTGAAACATTATTAATGAGAACTGTATTTTTAAATTTTCTAAAGGAAATGTGCATGCTGCCTGTGCAAAACTTGGGTGTTTGTCTGTGGTTGCCAGGCTGTTGCTATTCCATTGCCATAAGGTCTGAGCTGTTTTAGTTGTATTATGTGGTTGTTTGAATAGTTGAATGGTTGCTAAGGCATTACTAGGTGGTTGCTATGGTGTTCTGGGTGGTTTGTTGGTGATTACTTACTAGCCCAACTCAAACACCCCATCCCCAATCTTATGATATCTGACATTTACTGAGACTTACTACTGCTGAACAAATACACAGATATACTGAGTAAAGCATGTGGACATGCTGCTATTGCTGCACAGTCAGAACAAACTCAAGACATGCAGCATCGAGCATGTGGGACATGCTGCTGCACAAATAGATACGTATATAAACAATCCCCCAACAAAGCAGGGAAGCTGCACAAAACACATAGCACATAATCACAAAACTCAACTCCCCAACCAAGCAGATATATCACCAAGAATTCTTTACTGCTGATGCTCCGAAGACCCATGTGCACAGTGTATGCTAGCTAGGTGTGCATTTGCCACTGGCCAAATGGTGTAACACTACAGAACTATATTTTTATGTGTGCTTGGGTCTGTTGGCTCAATGGCTTAAATGGTTAGTGACCTGACTCATAATGTGTTCATGGAACAGGAAAGCCCAGAGCTTATTTAACTACTTAACTTACTTTAGCCTAGCTATATGTTGATTTATTTAATCTATTGACCTAAGATAGCTATGTGTGCCAGGCCAGATTTGGCTAAGGCACTTTTATGTGTTACATGGCCAAAGCAGACCTTACTGTGCAAGCTAATAGAAGAAAATCCTCAGCAACCACCTGAGAAAATAGCGTTTTCAGAGAAAAACTCTTGCAGCGCACTGCTGGTAACCCAGATTATCTGCAAAACCGAACAATGTAAATGTTAGACAAAGAGTGAGATGTGAGTTGATTGGCTACCCAACTACACACAAAAGACCAATCAGCTTACACCATGCAAGCTGACTGGCTTAACATGTCACATGTGAGTGAGCCAACTGGCTAACAGATAACAAGTTCAAAGAACCCTCAGCTTGTGCAACAATGAGTTTCATGGATGAACTTTGGTCATTAATGTAGCACCTCTCCTCAAAAAGTCTTTTCATTTGAGGTATGATGTTTAAGCAATATCACTTGAACAAGAGTACAGCATGCCGAGCGGTGCAGGCAATCACATTTCTGTTGATATACTGAGTAACAGCATGATTGCAAGTGTGATATTGCTTTAATACATCAGTTTTAAACAAGTAGTATATAATAAAGTTACTCACCTCTCATTATAAGGCTTATTCACACTGCGCCAGCAAACACTACAAACACAAACAGGCAGCCTTCTGGAACCCTGCAAACACAGACAAACAGAGTTATACAATCAGTGAAGTGTCCTAGTACTGTTATGCTAAATATCAGCCCTCTTGGAACGCCCAAGAGGTCCAATCAGATTAGACAACTGGAACTAAATGCCTAAATGGTAATGGATGCTGATCCCCAGAATGGGATGTTAGTGCCCCCATCAAATTTCTTAATTAGCTTACCAACAATACGTCCTGGTCAACCAGATTCATCAAAATGATCTTGCTGGTTTTGCTGGTCAACAGAATGGTTATGCTGGTCCATCAGCAAGATCGACATTAAACCAGTGGTGACCAGCATAAACCAGTCTGCACCAGCATGGAAATTCAAGATGGGCAGGGCAGGAACTTATCAAGACTCCAAACTTTTAATTTACTGCTTCATTAAACCACTTCAGACATGTCACTCCACATTTGGACACTTGGCAATTTGGAACAGCGTTGTGCTTGGTTCAGTAATTTGGCACCCTTGTGTGTGAGACTTTGTTTGGGTAACAGAAGCTGTGTCCAAATTCTTGTACTTTCAATGTATACTGGGTTTGATGAAGAACTAACTTCTTGCCGTTTATAAAATACATTACTAAGGTATGCAGTAGGGCTTTCAACAGGGTTAAGACACTACATTTTAAATTTTCCCTAAAATATTGCCAAAATTCAAATTATATTCAAATTATATTTGAATTTTAAAGACATATTTTAGTTAGGGGGAAAAAGGGATTGTACAAAACACCCACATTTTTAAATTAATGCTCTCTCCTCAATCCACAAGAGGGCAATCTTGTGAATTGAACTCCTTTCAACTTGACACAGCATTGTAAAAATGCATTGCTTATGCTGCGAGACACTGATGAGAGAGAAAGATGCAATGGCAAAAGACCCCAACCTAAGAGGCTGTTCACACCAAATGCATTTTTGCGATATCTGCACAGTTTTTCAATTGTTTTTCCAATTCCAATTGTCAGCTGGTAGAGCATGACGCTACCAACGGAAAAATCAGGGGTTCGATTCCCAGGGTACACACAAACTGATAAAATGTATATGCTGAATGCAATGTAAGTTGCTAAGGATAAAATCATTTTCCATATGCATAAATGTAAATGTTATTTTAGATGCCGTGTCAAGTTGAATAGAACTTCAGCCTTTAGAAATGCATCTTGAGACACCTGCATTCTGTAACATTGTGTAACCCATGCTTTTTTTAGATGCTGTGTCAAGTTGAATAGAACTTCAGCCTTTAGAAATGCATCTTGAGACACCTGCGTGTCTGCATTCAATTGCTTTTTTTAGCGCAAGAACGCGATCGATCTGTTCAGAATGGTGAGTGGGGTTAATGCTGTGGTGTTCCTCCTAAAGTCCACTATCATCTCCACTGTTTTAAGCGTGTTCAGCTCCAGGTTGTTTGACTGCACCAAATGGCCAGCTGATCAACCTCCCTTCTGTATGCAGACTTATCGGCGTCTTGGATGAGGCCAATGACTGTAGTGTCATCTGAGAACTTCAGGAGCTTAACAGAGGGATCCTTGGCAGTGCAATCTTTTGTGTGGACGGAGAAGAGTAGTGGGGAGAGCACACAACCCTGGGGGGTGCCAGTGCTGATTGTACATGTGCTGGAGGTGAATTTCCCCAGTCTCACTAACTGCTGCCTGTCCCTCAGAAAGCTGGTGATCCACTGACAGATGGAGGCGGGAACAGAGAACTGGGTTCATTTAGTCCATAAGAGAGCCGGATTGATGGTGTTAAAAGCCGAAATTAAGTCAACAAATAGTATAATTTCATAAGTCCCTGGTCTGTCTAGATGTTGAAAGATGCAAAGCAGTCCCATATTGACTGCATCATCCACAGACCTGTTAGCTTGATAAGCAAACTGCAGGGGATCCAGAAAAGGTTCAGTGTTGTCCTTCAGGTGGGCTAACAACAGTCTCTCAAATGACTTCATGACCACAGATGTCAGAGCAACGGGTCTGTAGTCATTAAGTCCTGTGATTTTGGGTTTCTTTGGGACGGGGATGATGGTGGAGTGTTTGAAGCAGATGGGAACTTCACAGTGCTCCAGTGATGTGTCTGCCACCACTTACCATCTTAGAAACATTGTAAATGGAGCTTTACATCTGTGTGAAGGTTTTTAGAGCAGGATGCAATAAATTGCTTGCCTAGATCAGGATATAGCTGGAATAGTCCCAAATGCCTGGTGTAATGGCTTTTGAACGCCTTTAGCTGCAGAGATTCAGTCTCATAGCCTTATACAATATTGCCACAAACCCAGTGGACTCTATACTGTGGCTCTTCCCCTTGCAGGCTCTTCGACTACCCTTCATTGCTAAATGACCATTTGATTGACCACCTCTCTCTAGGTGGAGCAATGGGGGTTATCTAATGAAGCCCAGCTGACCACCAGACGCCAATTAAAACTTCTTTAAACTGTACTCCAACTGACACAGCTCCATAAATACTCCAGTTTGCATTGCTTGGTAACAGTTTGTGATTAGAGCTCAGATAATAATTTTAGCACTGACAGTGATGTGTATTATATTTTCTTTTTTTTTGTGTGTGACTAATGCAGGATTACTGAGGTTAAGTAAAGGTGAAGCTGGTTGGGAATGGTGCCCAGTGCAGTTTTGAAAGAGGAAGACATGTTTTAATGAGATTGGTTTGACCTAACACTAAGTCCTGGTGATGTTTGATTTGATGTTTGCAAGTATATGAATTCCAATGCAGCAAATCACTGCAGAGTTGATTTGCAAGTCTGCAATTCATCCTTAAATCTAAAAGGGAAAGCAGCATGCAACTTTTATTTAAAGAAATTACATTATTTAGCAACAAGTATTTTGCATTCATCTATATTTATTCAGAGGTATTCAATGACATTTATGTGCAGAATTCTAAAAAAATGTCCCTCATAAATTGTGTTTATTCCCCTTTGCCATCACTCAATGAGTTTTAAAGTCATGTCAAATATTTATTCTAAAACTTGACAAATTTAATTCAGAAAATGTGATGGGGTTGACAAAATCATATTTTGCATGTAACACATGTTGAAGGCAATAGCAATTTTGTTTTTCTGGTGTTAGAAAAACTACTAGCAGGACCGTAAATTTAGGAAAATTATCTAAACATCTAAAAAAAAAAAAAAAAAAAAAAGAGGTGACATATCATAGATGAGAGGCACAAATACTATATAATACTAAATAATTTTTAATATAATTACTACAACTACTACTACTACTAATAAAAATAGTAATAAAACATAATAAAATAAATAACAATGAAACTTAACAGAGCGTACCTAATAGCAGGTAACCTCTTCCTTCTGTCAGAACATTGTAATAATGTTACTTTTAAACATACACAGTGCTTGAAGTGGGCATTACGCAGTATCTGCACTTCTATAATTAGTCTAGAAAGTACCAGCAGTTTTTCTTGAGTACCACCACTTCTCAGAGTCTCCCAGTATGATGTATTTTCTTTATTTAATGTAAGTCAGTGGGTGATTTGACACGACCCGCCAATCACTTTTATCGGGCCCTGACTGCTCTTGATAAAATGGCATCACACTGTCACAGTCTAAACATCCAAGTGCTCTCAGCGGTGAGTTTAACAACACTCATCAGCACATGCAACAGCATCATCGGCCACCAGAAGTGATCCGTGGTCCAGTTGCAGACCGGAGCATGTGTTTTTAAGCTTGTCTGGGCATACAGTAGTTCAGTTACACTGCTCACCAAAACATGAACCAGCAACTTATGAGCTCATTTTATTACGCCTTATTCAATCTAATGCATTTATGCAAATTGTTTAGCTGCTGGGTGCTGTCAAAACTACAGACTTAAAAAAAATACATCACAGCTCTTACTGATGTAATGTCAGCTCATATGCACAACCTTTTTCAACAAAATATACTGTAAAACGATGATGAAAACCAAACCTTCAAAGAAAATACAGAAAAGTTTGCTTTTATTTTCAGTGCATGCATGTCATCAGTTCAGGGTCTGTAGTGCTCGTTTAAAGTTAAACGTGAAGCATCACTGAACCTGCATACATGCATATATCCTGATTGTGTTTGGTTCTATATGTCATGTGTGTAAGCATTCTCAATCCCGAATATCATGAAATCAGTTTGTTCTCCGTTTACTAATGATTATCTGCACAAGTATCTGGCTCCGGCTAATTTTCCCATCATAGAATGTGAGGATGATAGAGAAAAAGGAAGAACAGACATTGCTCTTTGTTCAGTTTTACAATTATTTTATTTAAAAATTTGCATTAGATTGCAGCTATTTTCTTGTATGGGTTGATATTGTCAAAGATACAGACTTTAGCAGATCTGAATTTTCTTTCTCAATTTTCATAAGCAATAACCCTACATTGTTAAAAAGAATCATTTTTTTTTTTTTATAAAGTTAATAAAAACCTTTGTTTGTTGAGGGTGTGAGGTCATGTCTGTTCTTCAGCCAGATCTATTATTAGCATATTATTACCAGTGTTTTGTTTTCATATTAACATGTTAGCTACAATGAAAGTGTTAGGTAAGATAAATTCACGGGGCCTGGGTAGTTCAGCGAGTATTGACGCTGACTACCACCCCTGGAGTCTCGAGTTCAAATCCAGGGTGTGCTGAGTGACTCCAGCCAGATCTCCTAAGCAACCAAATTGGCCCAGTTGCTAGAGAGGGTAGAGTCACATGGGGTAACCTCCTTGTGGTCACGATTAAGTGGTTCTCGCTCTCAATGGGGCGCATGGGTAGAGTAGCATGAGCCTCCACATGCTGTGAGTCTCCGCAGTGTCATGCACAGCAAGCCACATGATAAGATGTGTGGATTGACGGTCTCAGAAGCGGAGGCAACTGAGACTTGTCCTCTGCCATCCGGATTGAGGTGAGTAACCGTGCCACCATGAGGACCTAGTAAGTAGTGGGAATTGGGCATTCCAAAATTGGGAGAAAAGGGGATAAAATAATTGTATATATATATATATATATATATATATATTAAAAAAAAGGTAAGAATTTCAGAAAAAAGTTTGGCCCCTGTTGAGTTTTCATCTAGATAATCTGGCTCCCGCAAGAAAATGATAGTATAAACCCCCAAATGTATTCATTTTATTTTTAAATTGAGATTTTGCTTTTGTTCACAACATATGTCTGAGTATAATTTATTTTCTAAAATATCGAGTTTAATACTAACAAGGAGAGTACCTGCACTTTTTTTATTCCACTTCAAGCACCGAACATACATATTTATATTTCTGTGTTTCCAAAGTTTAATATCTATTTAATATCAATTATTTTTTTTTAGTTACAATAGTAATGTCATAGTGAGTCATTCATGTAATGTCATATTTTTTTATAAAATAGTAAAGAAATAAAAATAATTTGTGATTTTTTTTTTATAAAGACCATTCTAGTGATCATCTCTGATTATTTTCAAAGGAGAAATGTTGCTTTATTTTTGTCATGCGTTTGTGTGTTTTTGTTCATGTTTTCAAGTTTTGATATCATGTCTTTTATTTTGTAGTTTAGATTCTCTTCCTTGTTTGTAATGTGACCCTCATGTTCCACCATGTTTTAGTCTTGTATTTTGATTGGTTCTTGTTTATTGTCTTGTTATTATGTCCATTAGTCATGTCCTGTCATTGGTTCATGTTTCATAGCCTTCTTATCTTGTTTATTAGTTTCATCTTGTCATTGGTTGTCTTGTCAACTTGTTACCCATGTTTATGTATATAAGCCCTGATGTTTGCCACTGTACTTTGTCACCACTCCTCCAGCACTTGACACTGTTGATCAGAAGAGGCTGTTGTTTGGATGTGCGTTAATTGCAATGGGACAAGATTGGAGGGAAAAGAACGAGTCGCAGATTGACGGACAAAGTTGGAGAAAGGCGCGTGTCATGATCTGGTTTGTGACTGGGTCGATAAGGCAGGATCTTGGTATGAGGAGGATAGTATGGAGGATGAAGTATGGATGACTGTTGGAGGCGAAAGGGATCGGGGTAGAGGGAGAAGGCAGGAAGAATTGAATAGGAACAACTAATATGTCAAAAAAGGAATCTGGAAGAAAATTGTTCTGAGGAAAATGAACGTACAGTCCAAAGATAAGTCGAAAAGGAAGAATTCAAAGTAATTATTGTGTTTAGGAAAGAAGATGAACATATACAACCCCCCCCCACCCCCCCACCCCCCAAAAAAAACATATAAAACATACGCATGTATTCCGAAGTTTGAGTCCACTTGTGAAAATGTCTCTATTTTGGATTTTTCTATTTTAATCGTTTATTTTTCATTACAAATGATATTATCAGCATTTGTGCAAAAATTTGTGCAAAACCCACATGAATTTTCACAGAGCATCTTGTGAAAGTGCTTTAATGAAAGAGCCTGTGCTTTTGTACAAAATGTGTTAACACAGTTAATGTCACAAATTTGCATATTTGATTACTGATCACAAAAGTGTGTGGAATCTTAAATATTTCTTATATTATGTCATACATTTTTCAAAATCACACAGAGGGGTAATCACTAGTACGCAAGCAACAGCGAGAGAGGAACAGGCTATTTTATTTATATGAAGTTTTTCGCACCTGACCTGCATTACAATCTGCATCTTGATGTAATCCGTCCTGCGTGTAACCTGCGTGTTTTTATCAGGTGAATGGGGGTGTGGAGAGACTCGCACTGCACGGGCAAGCCATTCACGCATTACATGCTGATCAACTATTTAGCCCTTTTTGGTGAATTGCACCTGCAAAATCCTAAAATTTTATTTCCAGGTTTTATTAATTTTTGAACCCCACAATATGGGTTTATGTTTTCTCTCTTAATTGTTTAATGTAATTTTGGGTGTGACTATGGTTTAAGGAGGGTGTACCTGTATGCTGGGTTGGAAACCTCAAGGATTAATAGTGGTGTTTTCCAAATTACATGACGTGTTATTCTGAAAGCAAAAAGAAACAAATGAAACACGGAATGTAGGCTGTCATCCATGCAGCCTGACCGAAACAAAGCGGGTGTGTTGACTCGCACGATTAACCGAAAGTGAAGCGCTGCCGGCTCGTGATGCTCGAATGGCTTGCACGTGCTGCACGCGTCTGTTTGGTATACTGCAGTCTCGTCACATTTTAACTTTTTGTTTAGCCTCCCATTCAGCTCATAAAAACAAGCAACGTGATTGTGAGGAAGGATTACATCAAGATGTAGATTGGAATGCAGGTGCAGAATTTCATACGAATAAAATAGTCTACTCCTCTCTCGCCGATGCTGGCGTGCCAGTGATTACCCCTCTGCGTGCCAATGCTGGCATGACCCCTGTTCTAGATAAATTCAAAATAAGATTTATGAGCTACCCACTTAGGAGCATACGTTCCACCACCATTAAGATGTTACAAATGCCAAAGGTATGGACGGGGGGCATAGATGCAAGGACTGTGGAGAATATGTGAAGGCGAAGTGTTGTAATTGTGGTGGGGATCACAGTGTAACATATGGAGGATGTGAAGTAAGGAAAGAGCAGTGGAAATCCAGCAGATTAAAACAAAGAACAATATAAGCTATGCAGAGGTAGTGAAAAGAATTCAAGGACCGAATAGAATGGGAGGAACTGGAAAAGATGAGAGAGTCTTGGGATTAGGAAGAGAACAAAGGAACCAAAGAGAGATAGCAGTGAGTGTGGAGAATTTAATTTTGTTCATGGCTTTTGTAATAACTGTACTGATCAAGTGAAACACAAAACAGAGTAATTGTGAAAGGTGCTGTGAAATGTTTTACAATGAAAGACATTTCATGGGAACAACTCCATAAGAAGCCTGAATCAAATGGGAAACCTTCCAGACAAAATGTAAGGAGTTAATGCATGTTTTACAATGGAATGCAAGAAACCTAATAGCGAATGGACAGGAGTTTAAAAGGTTTATTAATGAATGACCAGATATAATTTGTGTACAAGAGACATGGCTGAAACCAACATTAGACTTTGTAATAGCAGGATATGATAGCATTTTGATTGTGTAACATTGTTCTTGTTTGTGGTAATCCATCTTAGTCAAGTCTATTCAAGTCAAGTCTCTTTGTTCTAGTTTGTGATGGTTATTCACTTTGTAAATAAATACTGCTCTTGGGTTCTCACATCATCGTCTTAGTTCGTTCCTGTCTTTAGCCTGTCTCTACGTTACAGTATACATGACCGCCATTATGGACCCAGCAGTACAACGTCTGCATTTACATCAAGGGAGTCATCCCAAAAATCGACTACATAGTCTTCAATGGGATGACTCCCTTGACGTAAATTCAAGCATTGTACTGCTGGGTCCATACTGGCGATCATGTATTCTGTAATGTAGAGACAAACTGAAGACAGGAACGAACGAAGACGATGATGACGTGAGAACCCAAGTGCAGTATTTATTTACGACTTGATTTGACTTGACTTGTTACCACAAACAAGAAAAACCTTACACAATCAATACAAGACTAATAAACATGGTGGAACATAAGGGTCACATGACAAACAGGAACAAGGAAGAGAACCTAAACTTCAAAATAAAAGACATAAAATCAACCTGAAAACATGAACAAAAACACACAAACACGTGACAATTTTCAAACCGAAAAGCCCGTAAACTTTTGCTCTTGTTTTGTCCCATGTCTCAAGAATCAGTTTCCTGTTTGCTACAGTAATCACGTGTGAAGAATTCTCTCTTTCACACACTCATCTCTCTTTGTGACACCCTGTCAAGTCATGCAGCTGTCTGCTTTTCAAACATTCACACCAAAATAATTCCACACACACACACACCTAAAGATCAGTATTGTCAAACATATACACACACGCTTCTGAACCGTGAGCAGTTGGAGGCCAGTGTCAGATGAGGTTAGCACATAGCCCGAGGCAAAATGGCACAGTGAAAACACAGAAGCAGTGAAATAGTGATGTGTGGGCATACAAACACAAACAAATACACACATTCACACACACACCAGTTGAACAGCAGTTGTCTGGTATCCCTGGATTCTGGTGAAGGACACGGTGGAAAACTATGCCATGAATAAATGATCAGCAGTGGACAGGTGAACATTCACTTCACCTTCTGATTTAAACAAAGGCTAACTGGGTTGTGTTCAAGTGGTGTACCTGGACTGTTATAATTAATTGTAATGCCATTTCATTTATGCAGTGAAATAAATTTCATTCCAGATGGTTATTATTACTGGTAGGCTAGCTTGACCAGTTTGGCCATATTAAACCGTGAAAACCAGCATGCAAACTATCCAAAACATACCTTCTACTGGTAACTAATACAGTGGTTTTATATGGTAATGTAACCAGCTAAACAAAGCTTAGCTGGGATAATAGCCACAGAATGATCTGTTGATGTTTATGTATCAGTGCTTGAAGTTAGTCAGTACACAGTACCAGCAACTGCGACAAAATTACGTCACAGTATCAACAACAACTCTTACATACCAGCAGCTCTTTTGTGATGCCGGTACTGTTGCCCAGATGGAAAAAAAAAATGATGTTTTTATGTAGGTCTATGTCTTTGTTTATATCTTTTGTCTATATGTTTCTATTGAGTTGTTTATTGTATTAATTAAAAAAGGATGTGTGTGTGCCTACATGTGTTACATGAATTAAATGTCAGTATGAACCCAGATTCGTTTGAAAGAGCCCAAGGCCATTTTACACTAAATACTTCCTCTTCACACAATGTACCAGTCACATAGAGCACATCCTTGCAGTTTACAACCCCACCTTCACCCATTCAAACACTGACCTCATATCCAGGTCACACTGATACCTAACTCCAGTTTCATTCTAGCTTGTCACATCAAAAAGGCAACGATTGAAAAGTGGGAATCTCCACCCTTTAGAGATGTCAACATCATAGTACAAGGAAAAGACATAAGCTTATGTTAAAAAAAACAGCTTTTGTTAGATTTAGCTGGTTAAAGCTGGTTTAGTTGATCTTCCAGTCTGGCCAGGCTAATCCTTATTTAGCAAGAAGCTGCTGCTTAGATGGGCTTTTGGCATTTCACACGTTTGCTTGTCAATATCATCTTTAATTGATAAAGGGTAAACGTATGTGGCTTGCTGTCCGCAAAGGAGGGGCTTGAGGAAGAGGCTCGACTCTAGCTCTGACTCGAGCTCTAAATATACCCCACACCCCCCCTCCTCCTCCCTAGGGACTACTTAATGTATTGAGGAAGCTATAGGGCAGGAACTATTGGAAGATCGAGAATGGAGATGGGGAGGTGGAAAGACTGTCGCTAGAGTGAGATAAGCAGTGAAATATATACTCTGCAGCCTGAAGGTTGATTGGCAGATTAGATGAGCAAGCTCCTCCTGAACTTTATTTTAAGAACTCCACTTGTCAGCTGGTCTAGCTGGTCTACCAGCATGGCTAAGTTGGTCTTCAACTGGTTTAGCTTGCCAGCCAAGTAGTCTCCCAACTTGACAAGTTCCTCAAACCCCTCTAAAACAAGCAAAGCAGACCAGCCAAACCAACTTGGCCTGATGAGACCACTTGTCAGCTGGTCTATCTGGTTTACCAGCATGGTTATGCTGGTTTCAGCTGATTAAGCTGTTCAGCTAACTGGTCTCTCAACCTGTGCAGCGGACAAGTGCTCAACAACCCCTCAAAAACCAGCAAACCCTAACCAACTTTGCCTGGTTAGAAAACGACTTGTCAGCTGGTCTAGCGGATTTATCAGCATGGCTAAGCTGGTTTTAGCTGGTTCAGCTGGCCATCCAATTTGTCTGGCAACATGACCAAAGAGCAAGTGTCCCAAACCCCTCAAAACCAGCAAAGTAGACCAGCTTTACCAACTTGGTCTGATAAGGAGACATTTTTCAGCTGGTCTAGCTGGTTTGCCAACATGGCCAAGCTGGTCTTCAGCTGGTTTAGCTGGCCAGCCAATTGGTCTCCCAACCTGACCATCGGACAAGTACCCCAAACCCTTAAAAAACCAGAAAAGCAGACCAGCCTAACAACCTTGCTTGATTAGGAGACCAGGTAACCACCTTAGAATGGTTTAAGCTGGTTTCTTCAACAGCTTCTTGTTGGTCTTTATGTTCTGAGAGACTTCCTTACAGTTTAACCAAAATTCATGAGCCTGGCCGATAGTAAAGAGTGTGTATTGGCCAGGTTCTTCTCTGCAAAATTGGATTCTTGAGGTTTATAAAAAGAGGGTTTGGTGGAGTTGAATGCTACGTGTTGATTGAGGCTTCTCTGATGACCGGATATTGTTACCCTGGACTTGTGCTAAGAGCAGCAAGGTGGCCTCCCTCTGGGTGGCAGTCATCAGAGAGAATAAAATGAGGTCGAAATGAGATATGAATGACTTTGCAAGGATCGCAAGACAGGCCGATTAAAATCTTGCCTTTTGCCCTACCTCTCAAATCTTACTCAAAACACTGCACAATCAAACCTTGCATATTCATGATATTGTACATGCAAGAACTTCCTTGTTTACATTCAGCCGGAAATGCAGTTTACTCGACATTATCTCTTAAAGGAATATTCCGGGTTCAATACAAGTTAAGCTCAATCGACAGCATTTGTGGTATAATACTGATTACCACAAAAAAATAATTTTGACTTGCCCCTCCTCATTTTTAAAAACAAAGCAAAAATCGAGGTGACAGTGAGGCACTTATAATGGCTACATTTTTATGTTAAAATACTCACCGTTTCAAAAGTATAGCCACAAGACATAATGTGCATGTAAACAAGATTTTAGTGTGATAAAATCACTTACCTTTTCTGTTTAAAGTTATAGCCGATTTTACTTCATTGCCATGACTATGAAATGCCAGCAAACCCTAAAATTGACAATTTAAACAACTTTACAGCTCAAATTATGCATGGGTTTTAACAGAAGAATTAATGTAAGTGCTTTAATAAAGTTATTTGCTTCACATTTCTGCTTTTAAACCCTCCAAAAATTGCCCATATTCACTTTCATTGTCCCCATTCACTTCCATTGTAAGTGCCTCAATGTTGTAAACTCAACATTATGCCACAAATCCTGCTGATTGAGCTTAACTTATATTGAACCCAGAACATTCCTTTAAGCACTGTACGGTGTGTTTCTGCATCTAAGCTCCAATGGCACACAAAATGCAAATTAAACATGTGGTTTGAAAGATGTAGACATTGCTTTTTCTCTTTCCACACAGAGTCACAAGGGAAACCAAGTCAAAAGGTGTATATTCTTGTTTTACACGTTCTGTACATTAAGGTACTAAGTGCATTCTTTGCACACTTGACCTTCATTTCCTAATGGACGTAAAGGTTGGCTCGGAATTAGATAAGGGGATTCCAGTCCTCCCTGTGTCCTGGTTGGATTTGGAGTAGGAGTGGTTTTGGCAGTGACAGAAGTCCCAAACATGTGGAGCAGTGCTTAATTCTCAGCTATTTCAAGCTGGGGTCATCTGTTAATGAGCTCTACTCTCACAGCACACTCGTTCCCCACAGGGATAGTGTTGATTGAGGAAAAAAAGTTGAACTCAGCAGAGGCAGTCTTTGTTTCTGCTATAAACTTTTCAAGGTCGCATTACATCCACATTCACGCCAGGAAGTCCAGGTTTTGAGTTAGCAATACACATAAAAAGGTGCTTGCAGTCACTAGTGATGGGAAGATCCGATCATTTTACTGACTTGGATCTTTGAGTCTCATTCAGCAAAATGAACGAATCTTTTTCAAGTCATTTTGTTCATCATGTGGCATAGGCTCTACAGGAAACAGAATGGATTAGTTCACCTCCCGAGTCGGTCTTCTGAGTTTGGATCTGAGTCTTCATTCATTTGACACGTGATATCCAGGCTCAGCACTCATTCACGTATGACAATTACTGGTCTTTTTTCATTCTTTTCTTTTCTTTACAGCTCACAGTCAGTGTGTTGCAGTTGTCTGTATCGTGATCAGTACATCAGTATGGCAATAAATGACTTTTTTAAATCATATGAATCGTCGTGATGAATTATTTTCATGTATTTCATGCAGGAAGTGCTGATGATATTTTATCCCAAGTGTAAAAATTGTTAATAAATAATTAATGCTTGATTTGGGTCTATTCCCAACAAGAACATAAGAATAAATAAATAGGATGCATCATGAAGGAAAAATAAATTACAGTTTATTTAAAATCAACTCAATAAACAAGTAAATAATATGGGGTTTCCTCATAGCTCTTGTAGTCTATGATATTTTCTGACGAGAAGATAAGCATACAAAGTTTAAAACAATACTCTTTATTACCAGATTCAATGGGATGGGAAAAACATCATGACAGAAATATTCATGAAGTTATGAATTGCAAGAAATAAAGAAGTTAAAATTAGTGACCAGAAACACTTCGTGTGACTGTAAGGGCAAAAATAAAGCATGTCAAACTGCTTGTTGGGAGCATTAAGAAGTATTAAGTAACTTCTGTTTGCAATACAGATACTTTGTAGCTGTCAGTGAACGACTTGTACCCGAAGACCGACTTGGGAGGTAAACGGATCATTTCTGTTTCCTGTACAGAGCTGTCCCCGTGCAAAATGAATGAAACACGAGCACGGATTTTGCACATGCGTGGCTGCGACAAAATGAATTAATCACTCTCTGAGACTACTCGTTCTTCCGAGTCATATAAAAGATTCGTTCAAAATGAATGAATCATTCATGAACGACCCATCATTAGCAGTCATTAGAACTGAGAAGTAGCTGTAGCGCCAAATATTTTCTGGATAGCTCTTAATGTTTGAGGCATTACAGTAAAGTAAATTCACTTTATAATGGGTCATTAATACTGCATTGCAAAGGCAAAACTATTCTAAGTACAGTCATGAAAATATACGTGGTGCCAGCTGATTGATCCTTTGTACATGTAATTTGTTAAGCCAATCGGTTCCCATGATGACACTGATAGGCCCTTTGACATGTAATCTGTTAGCCAATCAACTTGTGTACTTCCTGATTATCTAGAAATTAAAATTGTCAAAAGTTTCCTGCAGTTTTTTTTTTTTTTAATTATTATTCTAGAAACTCTCCACCTCCCCAGCACCACTTGTCTAGGTCTGCTTCACAGGGATTGTATGTATGTCTAACTCTGCAGCAGCAGCAGCAATATCAGCCCATCTGCCAAGACAAAACCTACAAACTTTTCATGGCCATTATAACATGGCATATTCAACTCGGGTCTATTAAAAAAAAGAATATTACTCAGATCTAGAGTTCAAGACCTTTGTCACCCAATAGTGAATATAAGACCACTGTCCCAAAGAGCCATGTGTGTATTTTTATTTATTTATTTATTTTCTATAATTGTATAATTTCTCAGCATTTTTTACCCTAGATTTTAAAGGTGATCTTTTATTGTATTTACTTAAACCTTAATGGCAGCATTAATTGCCAAATTAAAAATCCTGAAAAATATTTGAGTTATTTACACACAAGTATCTTTGCATTATGATATGGCACTAATGAACTATGCCGCAGATTTACACCCCTGGTTTTGCATATTAAGGATAGGCGCAAAAACCCAAACACTGCTGTGATTTGCCATGAGGTTTACTCACTGAGAAAAAATACTGGAAGTGGTTTTTAATCATGCATCCAATCTGTCCATTTTAACAAGAAAACAGCCCCAGTATGTTTGCTTTGGCAAAAATGTTTTGACTCCAGCAACCAGCATAATGAAGCCAAGAAGAAAATATCTAGGACAAACGTTTCTACGGGCAATTAAGTATTGACTTAATATTTCATACAATTCAGCCATTCTCTGAGATGCCTGCTGTGATAGGGCAGGCAATCTGTGTGTGTTTGGCTTGTGTCAGGCCTGCCAGAGTTAGCGAATGTAATGACAGCACTGGTTAGGCCCCATTTAGTTAACCATAGACATTTGTGTATTTCTTCCTGTTGTCCTTGAGTAGCTTAGGATTTCTAATTAGCCTGCTCATTGTTAGTAGTAGAGGAATGTCTGTGAATTGATAATTGTTTTCTTAAGTGAGAGGGATAGAGAGAGAATGGAAAGCAAGCCACAGGCTGCTGGTTTTGAAAGTGAATGCATTATAAAGTGGTTTCTCACATATGGCCATTTTTGTGCTGCCGTTGTTCCTGTTCACAGCATTCATTCAATGGTGAATCTCACGAAGAAAATATCTGAGTCACATTTTACCACAAACACACACATACACACACACACACACACAAACAAAAAACACATTTTGCATAAAAAAAATGAAGCCTTTTTTTTTCATTATTTCATTATTATTTTTGTGGCATTATTTTCATGACAATTACTGTAATAAGAAGAAATCTCATTCGCTTTACTGTAATGTGAAAATGTAAAACACTTTACTGTAATATATAGTAATATAGTCATATATATAAAATATATATATATAAAAATAAAATCAACATTTAAACCCCACAACCCACCCTCCCCGACCCCGCCCCCCAAAAAAACAACCCTGTGGTCAAACATAAGTAAATATATAGAAATAAAAATCAAACCGACACACATATATACATTATATATATATATATATATATATATATATATATATATATATATATATATATATGTGTGTGTGTGTGTGTGTGTGTGTATATATATATATATATATACACACACACACACACACACACACACACACACAAACACATATATATATATATATATATATATATATATATATATATACAGGTGCATCTCAATAAATTAGAATGTCGTGGAAAAGTTCATTTATTTCAGTAATTCAACTCAAATTGTGAAACTCATGTATTAAATAAATTCATTGCACACAGACTGAAGTAGTTTAAGTCTTTGGTTCTTTTAATTGTGATGATTTTGGCTCACATTTAACAAAAACCCACCAATTCACTATCTCAACAAATTAGAATATGGTGACATGCCAATCAGCTAATCAACTCAAAACACCTGCAAAGGTTTCCTGAGCCTTCAGAATGGTCTCTCAGTTTGGTTCACTAGGCTACACAATCATGGGGAAGACTGCTGATCTGACAGTTGTCCAGAAGACAATCATTGACACCCTTCACAAGGAGAGTAAGCCATAAACATTCATTGCCAAAGAAGCTGGCTGTTCACAGAGTGCTGTATCCAAGCATGTTAACAGAAAGTTGAGTGGAAGGAAAAAGTGTGGAAGAAAAAGATGCACAACCAACCAAGAGAACCGCAGCCTTATGAGGATTGTCAAGCAAAATCGATTCAAGAATTTGGGTGAACTTCACAAGGAATGGACTGAGGCTGGGGTCAAGGCATCAAGAGCCACCACACACAGACGTGTCAAGGAATTTGGCTACAGTTGTCGTATTCCTCTTGTTAAGCCACTCCTGAACCACAGACAACGTCAGAGGCGTCTTACCTGGGCTAAGGAGAAGAAGAACTGGACTGTTGCCCAGTGGTCCAAAGTCCTCTTTTCAGATGAGAGCAAGTTTTGTATTTCATTTGGAAACCAAGGTCCTAGAGTCTGGAGGAAGGGTGGAGAAGCTCATAGCCCAAGTTGCTTGAAGTCCAGTGTTAAGTTTCCACAGTCTGTGATGATTTGGGGTGCAATGTCATCTGCTGGTATTGGTCCATTATGTTTTTTGAAAACCAAAGTCACTGCACCCGTTTACCAAGAAATTGGAGCACTTCATGCTTCCTTCTGCTGGCTAGCTTTTTAAAGATGCTGATTTCATTTTCCAGCAGGATTTGGCACCTGCCCACACTGCCAAAAGCACCAAAAGTTGGTTAAATGACCATGGTGTTGGTGTGCTTGACTGGCCAGCAAACTCACCAGACCTGAACCCCATAGAGAATCTATGGGGTATTGTCAAGAGGAAAATGAGAAACAAGAGACCAAAAAATGCAGATGAGCTGAAGGCCACTGTCAAAGAAACCTGGGCTTCCATACCACCTCAGCAGTGCCACAAACTGATCACCTCCATGCCACGCCGAATTGAGGCAGTAATTAAAGCAAAAGGAGCCCCTACCAAGTATTGAGTACATATACAGTAAATGAACATACTTTCTAGAAGGCCAACAATTCACTAAAAATGTTTTTTTTATTGGTCTTATGATGTATTCTAATTTTTTGAGATCGTGAATTGGTGGGTTTTTGTTAAATGTGAGCCAAAATCACCACAATTAAAAGAACCAAAGACTTAAACTACTTCAGTCTGTGTGCATTGAATTTATTTAATACACGAGTTTCACAATTTGAGTTGAATTACTGAAATAAATGAACTTTTCCACGACATTCTAATTTATTGAGATGCACCTGTATATATATATATATATATATACACATATATAAATACACATATACAAACATAAATACATACACATATAATAATCATACTAACTATAATACACTACTCTCTCCACACCCCGCCCTCCAAAAACTCCAAATACCTGCCCCGTTTCCGAAGAAACTTATCCAAGCCACCCCGTCTTCCCGATGACACCTCCTCATAAGCTGCCACCCTCCCCACCTCCGTGCACCACTCCGGATATGGGGGCACACCAGCTGACCTCCAACCCCTCAAAATAACCTGCCTGGCAATCATCACACAGGTCAGAACCCAGTTCTTTATATGGCCATCCCCCACATCGATGACCGTTCCATCGCCCAGAACAAAACTCTGGGGCAAAATGAAACCTGAATGCCCACCACGTCGCACACAAAATTCAGAACCTTCGACCAGAATTTCTGGATCTCGACACACCACCAAAAAACATGGGCTGTCTCCATCCTCCGATTGGCATCTCCAGCAGGTGGGTGTGTCTTTAAGACCAAGCCTATACAGTCTAGAGGGGGTCCAATAAAATCTATGCAAAATTTTGAATTGTATAAGACGCACCCTTGCATCTCTAGATGCAGACTTAATGTTTTTAAGAATCTTAGCCCAAACTCCTTCCTCCAATGCCAAGTTGAAATCTTTCTCCCATACTCTCTTGAGAAAAGTTAAGGCTCCGTCCCCCATACTCTGAATTAACAGGGAGTAGTACACTGATGCCTCATGACCTTTTCCAAAAGCCACAATCACCTCTCCCAAAGCATCTGCCTCCTTAGGGGGGTGTGTGCTACTCCCAAAAATAATACAAAGCAGGTGGCGCAGTTGTAAATACCTATAAAACTGAGGTCTGGGGATCCCAAAATGTTGGACCAAGTTTTCAAACGATCTCAACACTCCACTTTCATATAGATCACCGAGTGTAGCAACCCTCCTCAAAATCCACTCTGGCCAGCAGAAAGGGGACTTGCCAATACACAATCTTGGGTTCTGCCATATGCTCGAGGCAATATTTAAATAAGTGTCCAATTTGAACAATCTGGACACTTTAGTCCATACCGAGTGTAAATGCGAAATAACGGGGTGTAACTTAACTTTTCCGAATAGTTTGATAGAGATGCTTCGTAATGGCGAAATAGGGGCAAGAACTGCCTGTTAAATAACAAACCAGGGAGGGGCTCTCTCAGGTGGAAGTGACCAGTGAGCCAAATGTCTTAGACTGAACGCATAGTAATAAAACAAAATCTTGGGTAGGCCTAGCCCTCCTTTGTCTACCGGCCTATGTAACTTATTAAAACGCAATCTGGGACGTTTACCATTCCAAATGAAGGACTTCGCTATGCTATCAGATTGCTTGAAATAAGAGAGGGGGACATCTACAGGGAGAGATTGTAGCAGGTAGTTAAATTTTGGAATACAATTCATTTTAATAACATTAACCTTCCCAATCATCGATAAATGTAATGAAGCCCACCTGCCACATCGCTCGAAAACCTTTTTATTAAAGGGTCAAAATTAACTAACTAAATCAGACAAATTTGCTGGGAAAAAAATCCCCAAATACTTAATGTCCTGTTTGGGCCACTGGAAGGCGCCCGGCTGGAAAGCCGTTACTGGACAGTATGCTGTCAGAGCCAAAGCTTCGGATTTAGACCAATTGACTTTGTATCCTGAGAACTTGGAAAAGGAATTAATAATTCTGTGGAGGCAAGGCATAGATCTAGTAGGTTCAGAGACAAATAATAAAATATCATCTGCGTAAAGCAGAAGCTTATGTGCCACACCTCCCGCAACCACCCCTGGAAAATCATCCTCCTTTCTTTTCGCGGCTGCTAATGGTTCCAGGGCAAGACAGAACAATAATGGGGAAAGAGGGCAGCCCTGCCGAGTGCCCCTATTCAGAGTAAAATAATCTGAAATTATTCCATTTGTTTGTACTGCTGCTACAGGGTGTAACTTAATCCAACCAATAAATGTACTCCCTAACCCATACATTTCCAAAATCTTAAAAAGATAATCCCATTCTACCAGATCAAATGCCTTTTCGGTGTCAAGTGAGATGGCAGTGATCGGAGATTGATCATTCACTACTGACCACATGATATTGATGAGACGCCTGGTGTTATCAGAAGAGCTATGGCCCTGAATAAATCCCACCTGATCTATATGTATAAGAGATGTCATAACCTTACTTAATCAATTAGCCCAAATTTTTGACAATATTTTTACATCTAGTTGGATCAGGGAGATTGGACGGTAACGTTTACACTCGCTTGGATCTTTGTTCTTTTTAAGAATCAGACTGATCCGGGCTTGTGTCATGGTTGGAGGAAGCTTTCCATTCTTTAATGATTCAGTATAAACTTCTAACAAAAGTGGAGCCAGTTCTGTAGCATAAGATCTAAAAAATTCTGCGGCAAAACCATCTGGCCCCGGAGCCTTGCCAGAAGGTAGGGACTTAATTACCTCGTCAAGCTCCTCCAAGTTTATCTCAGAATCAAGAGAGTTTTTTTGCTCAATTGTCAGTTTAGGAAGATCTAATGGTTCCACAAAGTTTCTAATATCTTCATCAGTAGACGAAGACGTGGAACTATAAAGATCAATATAGAATTCTTTAAAGGCATTATTAATATCAATGGCTGAGGTAAAAATTTCACCACCAGCAGATTTCACTGAGGGAATGATAGAAAGAGACTCTCTCTGCTTTATATATCTAGCCAAAAGCTTCCCTGCTTTGTCACCCGACTCAAAGTTTGACTGTCTTGCCCTGAATAACCAAAACTCCACTTTCTGTGACAAAATAGTATTATATCTATTTTTCAATCGGGTCAATTCTCTGAGGCCATCAGCTTCTGCACTTTTTATATTTCCTTCCAACTCCACGAGTTCTCGTGCTTTGGATTTTTTGATGAATGAGGCATACTCTATGATCCGGCCCCTAAGAACCGCCTTAAGTGCCTCCCAAGCCACGCCCACAGAGGATACTGAGGACCAGTTGGTCTCCATATAAACATTGATTTCAGTCTTTAACATTTGTTGGAAATCAGGATTTTGCAAAAGGGATACATTAAGGCGCCAACTATATGATTCCTTTTTCTCTATATGTGGCATCACCTCTAAACTCACCAGGGTGTGATCTGAGACTAAAATGTTTCCAAATGAGTAATCCACAACAGATGAAATGAGGGATTTGGATATCAAAAAAAACAAACAAAAAAAAAAAAAAACATTTTTATATATATATATATTCTAGAATAAATCTTATGGACTGATGAAAAAAATGTATAGTCCCTACCAGATGGGTTCAAAAGTCTCCAAATATCCATAAGACCAAGATTTTTACACATCCTGTGAAGCGTCAGTGTTGCTCTAGGGGGCTTACACACTTTTGCTTCACTGTGATCAAGGACTGAGTCCATCAATAGATTAAAGTCTCCTCCCAGTATTATATCATGAGGGGTGCCAGCGGCTTGCAACATTCCTTCAAGATCTTTAAAAAAAGCCCTGATCATCAGCGTTAGGTGCGTAAATATTAGCCAAAATCAACCTTTGCCCTTGAATTTCAGCTAAAAATATAATGACTCTCCCTAATTTATCTTTTGTCTGTTTGAGACATTTGAATTGTAGATGTTTATTTACCAATATAATGACTCCCTTGCTCTTACTTGAGCCAGCACTAAAAAAAACATGTCCACCCCATATCTCCCCAAATTTTTCAGCTTCCTGCGGGGAGAGATGTGTTTCTTGAAGAAACACTATATCATATTTCTTACATTTAAGAAAAGTAATAACCTTCCTTCTTTTTATGGGGTGCCCCAACCCATTTACATTCCATGTGGAGAGAGATAGTATACTCATATTAACATCTGACATTTTGATATAGTAAAAAATAAATTGTGTGTCAAAAACAAAATTATACAGACCACATTCCCCATTAGTGAAACAATCAAACCCCGAACTTCCCCCTGAACAAAACAGATAATTTTTTCAAAACAGAAAAAGAAAAACGTGCGCATTAACCCCGCACACGAAAGCGCCAACCGGCGACAATCCCTCTGAACTCAAAAGGTCCATGAACGCCCACGAGCCCCCACGACAACTTTGCCATCGGATTGCACAATTTTGCCTCCCAAATTTGTGAGGCAAAATTACATAACAGAAAATACTTTGAAAAATAAACCCAGCAAATAGGAAGAATGAACACAAAGAATGTGTAGATTCATTCACAGAACTGTCTCAAAGGTGTGATCTTCCACAAAACAAATTCCAGCTGATATAAAACGTTCAGATATGTTCAGTGAGCTGGCTGTTATGAGTTCAATAGATGACGTAATCATTCCAATGTCTCGTAAAAAAACTCAACAAAACAAACTACAGCCAGCAGGAGGAATAAGCATGAAGAACGAACCGATTAATCCACAGCTGTTCCAAAGGAGTTTTATTCAATAGAACAAGCTCCAGCCGCTAGGTGGAACCAATACAAAAAGAAACAAAACCAACATCCCGGTTTCCCAGATGATCGAGTCAATTCACTCGGAGGCCACATAGAAGTATATACCATGACTTACACAATCCGTCAACTTTATAAAAGACATCATTTGTGTGAGCATGTAGATATTTTGCGGTCATCCATAGTGTCCACTCTCAAACTGGCCGGGAACTTCAATGCAAATGTAATCTTTCTTCAGTGCAGAAGTTTCTTTAAGGAAAAGTGTTATTCACAAAACAAACTCCAGCCGCTAGGCGGAAAAAGAAACCAAAATGTCGCCCAGCTTCCTCAAGAGTAAGTACAGCGAGTCAATCCACTCTCATGAGAAACACCCAATGGTTACTCACCCATTGATTCAATAAAAGACATTGCCTGATTGGGACATGTAAATACTTTGTGACCGTCCTTTGTTTCTATTCTCAATTTGGCCGGAAACATCAGAGCAAAAGTGATCTTTTGCCGATGTAAGAGTTTCTTACATTTCTTGAACCGATCGCGTCTCTCTCTTGTCGAGTTCGCAAAGTCCGGGAACAAGAAAATATTATGGTTCTTCCAAGAAAGCTTCCCTTTGCTCCTCGCCTGGCGCAACACAAGATCTTTATCGGATGATCTCAGAAATCTGGCCAGAATCGATCGGGGCCTATCTGCCTCAGCAAATCTGTGAGCTGAGACTCTGTGAGCTCGCTCGATTTCCAGCTTGTGGCCTGTTATGTCGAGCAGACTCGGGAAAAACTCATCTAGGAATTTCACCATATCTCTGCCCTCCTCATGCTCAGGAATTCGAACGTTATTCCTGTGGCTTCTATTCTCAAGATCTTCAAGCTTTTCAAGGAGATGTTCCAAATCAACTTTGGTCGTGGGTGGATTATCGGTTATTCCCTCTCCGAAGATTCCAAAAAATCGATTCGTCTCTCAACATCAGTCATTCTTGTAACTAGCTCAGAGAATTTTGTTTCCATCGCCGTAATCGATCGCCGTATTACAGCGAGATCCTCCAAGTCAGCAAGAATCTTCGTCAACATCACCGACATGTTGGACAACTGATGCTGGATCTCCTTTCCCGCCGCGCCATCCAAATCGAGTCCCTGGTCTGTAGGCCTGTCGGGGCTTTCATCCTGAACACGTAAGTGTCTTATAATGTCTCCAGAGCCCAAGGATTTTGACTTCTTTGCCATGTTTTGCATCAAAGAGCAAATGTGTAGCTGGGTGTATCAAAATTCACCAGATTATAACATGAAAATAATAAAAAATCTAGCAAAGTCATGTGACGCCCCTTGCATGGCGTCACGTGACCTCCCTATTTAATATAATGTTTAAAATATTTAATATATAAATATTTTATTTTGATGTTGGGGTGAAATATTGTATGACATGGACATTTCTTGAGAGATTCAACCATTCATTAAATAAACCCTCATCAGTTATATTATGTTCAACCATCTGTGCGTTACTTACTTATATTAGTATGCACAATTAGCAAAGTGTGGTGTTTGTCACAGATTAGGATCTTGTAATACTCGAATACTAGAAATATTTCATTACCTCAGTTGGGCACTCTTTGAGAGCTTTTCAATTTTGGTGGGACAAAACAAACAGCTCTAGGCAATCATCTTTCCTGAATTGTGACACAAAGTGGTCATGTTGAAACTTTGAGATTGCTAGCAATGCTGAGATCACAAAAGTTTCCAGATGATCGATTGGCTTCAGCTGCTGCCGGACTCTTTGCTGGGATTAAAGGCCGTGATTGAAGCCCTCTGTTCTGTCTGGAACTGATACCACCATTTTATCTACAATCTCTGTTGCCACAAAATGAAAATGGTTGAAGTTATATTTTCTTCCCATGCCTCCTTGAATTAAATGAACTTTACTTTAGAATTTGTAAGTAATCTTTTTAATTGATAATACTGATACATCATGAACCTTTCATCTTTCTGTCATGGTTCCTAAATGGCAGGGACTTGTGGAAAAGCCCCATATGTTTAAAAAAAATCCATACATGAAAAGGTTGAGCCCTAAATGTACTAATATTTACAAAAAGCCAAAACTTACTTATAGATAGACATTGTTGACAGAAGACAAATATTCTCTGTACACAATAGCACAGATCTTTGCATTATCTCAGTTGTTTGTCCTAGACAACAATGAGATTAATTTGAGAGCTAATGAAGATGTTTGCTTAATGTATGTCAACTGTATCTCAGATTTTTCTCCTGAGAAAAAGATCCAAGTAATCTCAAACAGAGATCTCAACAATGTCTCACACTGTGCTCTGATTTGCCAAGATACTTACTGTACATCTTCAGAAGCCAAAGATAATAAAGAATCAGAAGTCAGAGATTTCAAAATGGTGGACAGGAAATGTGCTGATCATGGCAAACTTGGTATAATTGTACTCTGCATGTCCCTACACATGTATGGAGAACAGGTTCAAGACAGTTGGCCAAATAATCAAACATAAAAAGCTTTTTTTGACATTTCATTTTAATTTTTGACCACTAGATGTTTGTCCCCAAATAGCTTAAGTAACTTCATACCTTAAAAGAATTTTAAGATTTGTGAATTTCAATTTCATAACAAAATTCTATAAAAAAAAAAGAAAAAAAAAAAAAAAAAAAAACATAATTACACAGGAGTTCCAAGGGTTCTGGTACCCTAGGATCGGTTGCATTAGGCTGACTCACCGACAAGTGGCATCTCCTATCAGAAGTTTTTTTTTCATCAGCTCTGATCTGTTTATTTTCCCCTGTGGCACAATCGGAAGCATGTTGCGTCAGTAGCATACGGGCTGGGTACGGATCCCTCGTTGAACCCAGGAAGTAATCACATTTGCATAATCAGTAACTAGTGAGGTTGTGAGTAATGAGGTTGCACTTCTTCAATTTATTTTTTTACACCACTGATAGTTAGGTTTAGATTAAGGGTTGGGGGTTCAGTTTATAAAATATGCATTCCTCTCCAGTGTATTACAGCTTGTACAGCTGAAAACAATTTGCTTCACAACTCATTTTTGGCGGCCCTCTGTGGATATTACACCAGTAGAATAAAGCTCACACGTGCCCATACGCCCAACAACACTTACGGTTTTGGCCACTGGGGGCAGTGTTATGCATTTCGGTAAGCAGAAACTGATTTTAGCCAAAGAAAGTTGACCTTCTGTTTCTGATTTCACTGTGAGATTAGTCTGTAAAAAACCAACATCTTTTCAGTTGTTGGGCCTCATGTATTCAGATAGAAGACAAAGGCAGGCCTAACACAGTCGTAAAAACCTAACTCAAGCCCCCACATTCCAAGTTGTAAATTATACTGATAAAAATCGCGCCAAAATCAAATAAAGGGAGTCCAAAACAGACTACAAATCCCATGGAGCCTTACTCACTAAAGGATCGAACTCTCAACTCCTATTGGATGAGGCACACAACAGAACGTCCCTCAAACATGACATCATCAGGAGTTGAAATACCTCTGAAATGCTTCCGGGATTTGCTTCCAGCAACTTTGTTTGCAGTGTGTAGACGCAGCTCATCGCTGCTCTCATGTGCAACCTCGTGGCACAAGGAAGTAACGTCCGACTTGAAACTGTGGCCATACAATCTCCATCTCGCTGGACGAGTTGAGATTACTCCGTGTTCAACCGAACACTCTAACGGATCCGAAGGAGACCGCCGAGCAATCTGCATCTTCATCCGTTTGCCTGCAGAAGTGAAGAGAAAAAGAGTTCTCTTCCATCTTCAATCAAGTCGACATTTCTGAGTTCTCCGCCAGCCCGCCGAGAATCAACAGCCGTACCGCCCGCTGACAGAGCGAGGAAATGGCCTCCCGTCATCACCCGAGCCTCAAGGAACCGGGTCGGAGTTAAAGGACGGAGGAAAACACATTCTACCTGTGTCCTCATGCGATTCAAGTAAGAGGTTTACGTCTGGGCAGAGATAGAATATTATAGTGTGTTATTCTTGTGTTTCAAGGTTTTTGCTTGTACAGTTTACGGACCGCCATGTCCGCTCATTATTAATACTCAGGGTATTAATTATCGCAAATTTGTTTTTGCTGTATTGTGGTCCAACCAAATTGGACTGTTGTGCAATTTCGCCATCGTGGGTGAGACAGGTAAACTGAGTTCATCCATTAAAGAGTCAAAGAATGCGGGTATAACTCCCCCCAGTAATTTCACGAGCACAAGGATTCTCTGATGACTGGCGATTTATTGACTGGTTCATAATCAACCAACTCAAGATGCTGTGAGAACTAAATACACAAATATAAAGTGAAAACAAAGAATATAAAACACATGAATATATTATATAAATAAATGTTGTCTTTGTAAACATTTTAAACAGAGTTAAGTTCACTTTAAAAGCTTAACTATAGTATTTGTACAGATATTGTTCTCTTCCACACAGCAACACAATCTAACAATCACATATAATATAAATTAATAACTCACTGGCTGCTTGTTACCAAAAGGAGAACTTAATCTTGCATCTGATGTCCTTTTTAACTTCATATGAGTAGAATGTAAATATTAGAACTTGAACACTCTTTAACTTTCCATGCAGTGCAGACATCTGTCTTTTTGAGCCACTCCACTCAAACCAGCGCTTTACTAAGCAGTTTCAAATTAAAGGTCCCCAACAAGACACTTTAAAAATAATTAAATAAACAAGAAATACAAACTGACTTCTAAGACAGTTACAGCGGGACTGTTTACGAGCCGTCCACCGTGTCTCTGAGCGATGAAGTAACAGCTGCTTTCTCTCCCACGATCGTGAAATCGGCTTTAGGGCCGTCACTTCTCTCTCTCTCTCGTACTAACCACACACACACGCATGCACGCAACCCCTCACAAACATTCTGGCACACATTTTTGGCTCCTAGATAGCTTAATGCTAAAGCCCAGCTTTGTCCCTAGGCTATTGTACAAGCGAATACACGCGGTAACAGGTAGATGCCATTGACTGGTGTCTCTCCGCCCCCATTCGCAGTCATATTCCCTGGCCGGAAGTCTCGTGTGACATACTCTCCACGAGAGTCACGTCCGCCATTTTGTGCACGTCCCTCCTTACACACACACACACACACACACACACACACACACACATACACTGTCACACACACACCTTATGTGTTATAGGATTATTTTTATTTCCATATCTAATCATATCACTGTTTAGTTTGTAGTTGTAAGTCGGAAGTTTATTGACTGCATTGTATTAATTATTAATTGATATTACTGCATAAATAAACTTTGTTTATATTACAAAGAGAAGTGTTTTGGTTTGTTTTGCATACGCCTGTGTCATGCTGACGAGATGTCAGTGCTCGGATTCAAACCTTCATTCATTGTTTTTTTTCCTGAAAATCAATATTCTTCGGCTGTCGATTTTCCTAAGAAAACAATCTAATATTGAGACTGTTATAATATCTGGTTATTAGTCCCTGATTTCAGGGTGGTGCCCCGTCAATATTAATCCTTATTAATATTCTATTGATTTTTGATAATTGATAATTATCTTTGATGATTGTTGAATTTGAATGATCAATAAGCTAGTGTTAATTTTAATTAATGTTTTATCTTTGATAATTGTTGATTTAAAGGATTAAAAAAGCTAACATTGATTCTCATCAATGTTCTATTGATTTTAATAATTAATAATTATCTTTGATAATTATTAATTATTGCTAATAACCAAACCCGCTCCTAAACGTAGCACACTACATTTACTGGAACCCCATATGAGGTTTTAATGAGTTAGATTCAATTGATTAATTCAAATATTAATTAATAACTAAAGAAATAATTATTAATTATTTCTGATAGTAACACTGATCTAAACAACCAGTAAAGCCCTACACAGTTTTATTGATTTAGTTAAAAATTACACAATTGAATAGAATTTTGTTATGAAATTAAAATGTGTGAATCTTAAAAATAAGGTAAAATATTATTATTATTATTTTAGTGGAAGTGCAATTTTGAACTGTTGATGCCACTGTTGATAATTTTGACCAAAATTAGTCAAAATTAAGTTCAGACCTTCCTCAGTCAGTGTGCCAAATTTCACAACTTTTTACCATATGGTTCTATGGCATACCATAGACTCCAATGGCAGAAGATGCAGAATAATAATACAACCCCAATTCCAAAAAAGTTGGGACAGTATGAAAAATGCTAATAAAAGCAAAAAGGAGTTATTTGTAAATTATATTCACCCTTTGCTATATTGAAAGCACTACAGCTAAACATTAACATTAACTAACATTAACTAACATTGTGAATTTAATTGTTTTTGTTTTTTTTTAATGTACAGTAATTTCAAATCAGATGATTGCAACACACTCCAAAAAAGGATAGTGTTCTAATAACACTTATTAAGCATTTAGGCACTGAAAACACAAGTTTGTTAAGTTTAAAAAAGTGGACTTTTCACCCATTCATCCATTATGCAGGTCTTCAGCTGCACAATTGTACGGGGTCTTCATTGCCGTATTGTGCACTTCATAATGCACCACAAATTCTCAGTTGGAGACAGGTCAGGACTGCAGGCAAGCCAATCTAGCACCCACACTCTCTGCTTATTCAGCCAATATGTGGTTTGAAGTTGTCCTGCTGAAAATGCTGCTCCAAAATTTGTACATGTCTGTCTGCATTAATGGTGCCCTCACAGATGTGCGAGTTACCCATGCCATGGGCACTGACACACCCCTGGCCCATACAGACACTGGCTTTTGGACTTGATGCAGATAATAGCTTGGATGGTCCTTTTCCTCTTTGGTCCGGAGAACACGACGGCTGTGTTTTTCAAAAACGATTTGAAATGTGGAGTCATCAGACCAAAAAACACGTTTCCACTGTTCTACATTTCATCTGATGAGACAATTCAGAGAAGTCGGCAGTGCTTCTGGACAGTGTTGATGTAGGGCTTCTGCTTTGCATAGTAAATTCATAACTTGAATCTGTGGATGCAGTGATGAATGGTGTTGACTAACAAAGGTTTACTGAAGTAATCCCAAGCCCATCTTCATGATATCCATTACAGATGAATGATGTTTTTTTTAAGACAGTAATGTCTGAGGGATCAGAGATCACTTGCATTCAGAAGTGGTTTTCGTCTTGCCCTTTATGCACCGAAATTTGACCAGATTCTTTGAATCTTCTAACTATATTGTGCACTGTAGAGAGTGAAATGCCCAAAATGTTTCCAATTTGTCTTTGGGGAACATTGTTCTCAAAGTGCTGGATTATAGGCAGAAGCATCTGTTGGCAAATTGACAAGTCTCAAATGATCCTTGATCTTAAAGGACTAGGCTGTTTTTGGAGGCTCCTTATATACTGACACAATTTTCTCACTTGTTCAACATCTCCTGCTTCACATTGCCTTGTTATTTTAACTCGTCAAATTGTTATTAGTCTTAAACTGCCCCTGTCTCAACTTTTTTGGAGCATGTTGCAACCATCTGATTTGAAACTGTACATAAAAAAACAAAAAACAATGACATTCACAAGGTAAAACATCATATAATGTGTAGTTGTAGTGTTTTCAATTTAGCAAAGGGTGAATATAATTGACAAATCACTACTTTTTGTTTTTATTAGCATTTTTCATACTGTCCCAAATTTTTTGGAATTGGGGCTGTATTAACCTTTTCATGAGTAGGGTCTAAATTCCCCTGCAGTGCCCCCTGGAGTGAGTTATTTTTGCACATGACACTGCACAGCTGGTAGAGGTAGGCAGAATGTATTAAATTGTTTAAAAGCTGTTTAAAAATGTGTAAAAATACACAGTTGTTTAAAAAGCATTACAAAATGGCTCAGACAATTAGTTCTGTTTGATGGTCTAGCATAATTTGTTTACAGATGCCACTAGTGTTTTACATTTTAAAAATGCATTGCAATGAAATTCAGACTTTTTTAAGTGTGGCTTAAGTGTCTAAATACTTTTTGGGGCCACAGTATACAAAGAAAAAACAGCATTTGCATTGGACATCTCTCTTTTAGTGATGAAATCTGGCATTTTTACAGTATGGTCATGTTCACAAACTAGGTGTGATGTTTTTGTGGTGTGGAAGTTGCCTTTTTTGTGGCATAAAACAATTCTGTGAATTGTGACTTGTTTTTATTTCACACAGATTCCCTCTCTACCAATGCAAATGCAATTTTTTCTCGAAATCTATGCAATCTAAGAAAGAGACATAAGGCTCCTCGTGATCAAAGGCTGTACAGTTGTTGTAATGAGGCCCCGTCTAAAAAAAAAAAAAAAAATCCTATTGCCTATTCTTCCTGATCCCATTGTGTGTCGTGTTCTGGGCACAGCGGCCTGGCCCCACTAAACTGACAGGCAATGAATGAAGCTCAATTCTCACAGACTGACCCGACAAGAGCAGGTGTGCTTCAGATTCCCTTACAACCCTCCCTGAGCGCTCAACACCTGTCCTTGGCTCACCTACACCACGACAGCACCACTTTATCACCAAAATCTTTATGAAAATTTGCTTTCACATGGAAACTTGCATCCGGTGCTTGTAATTCAGATCTTAGGAATTCTCAAGGTTCCCTGCAGTATTCCTGCTGCTGTAGACGTTGTTTTTGTGATGTCTGGGCGTCCTTTCTTCCCAATAGTTTCTATCAAGTTCATGACATTATGAATGAACAATGATGTACCATAAAAGGCTGATCATGTTGCCTCTAAAACAGCATGGTTTTTCTGCTTTGAGGGTTGACATCTGATCTCTTCCTGAAAATGTATATTGTAAAAGGAAAATGGTGGGATTAGGCTTCTGTTTGGCAAAACTCAAAGAATAATAATCTGACTTTTCTCTTTCATTTTTATTTTTTATAATGTGTTTGTCTAAAATGTTACCTGCTATTACTTAAAATTAAAAAAAATATACAGAGATTAGTGAGGCACTTGCAATGGTAAATGAGGGCATTTTTTAGGGCTTAAAGCCATAAATGCGAAGCTTATAATTTTATAAAAGCACTTACATTAATTCTTATGTTAAAACTTCTTTAGTAGGTAAGCTGTAAAATTGTTTAAATCATTGTTTTTGTGGAGGACTACTAAATCACTGGGATTACAGGGTTTACGTTGTTAAGTCATCATGGCAACGAATTTGTAAAATTACACAGAGGAAGTTAGTAAGCGATTTCATCACACTAAAATAATTTTGACACACATATTTTTCACCTCTTGTGGCTATACTTTTCAAACGGTGAGTGTTTTAATGTTTACGGATTGGCCCCATTCACTTCCATTGTAACTGCCTCACTGTAACCCCTTTTGTTTTTGTTATTTTAGAAAATGAGGGACAAACCAAACTAATGTTTTTTGTTTTTTTTTTTTTTTTTTTTGGTAATCAACATTTTGCCACAAATGTTGTTGATTAAGTTTAACTGGTCTTGAACCTGGAATATTCTTTTAACTTTTGGCAGTTCAATCAAATAATGAGTTAAGAAAAAATGTAAAAAAAATAATCCCTTATAAAAAATCTAAACTAGCCGCAAACTTGCCACAAATTTGCTGATAATTATTTTCACATGCAAATGAGCTTGCAGTTTGGTGCAAATATTTGCCAGGAGTTTGCAGCTCTTCACTGCTAGTGGTGAACCTGCAGCAAACCTTTGGCAACAATGGACAATTTGCCACAAGTTTGCCGCAAAGCTCACTTGCATGTGATAATTATTAGTGGCAAATTTGCCATGAACTCTTAGTTTTTGTAAGGGATCTCAGCTGTAATTTCTCATTCTAATTCCAAATTACAGTATACTGATTAATAATTCATTTAGTTGTAAACTAGTACTATTCCATTCTAAACATAGCCATTATTTTGCATTTTGGCAAATGCAGTAGGTGCACATAGCATACAGGTGCATCTCAATAAATTAGAATGTCGTGGAAAAGTTCATTTATTTCAGTAATTCAACTCAAATTGTGAAACTCGTGTATTAAATAAATTCAGTGCACACAGACTGAAGTAGTTTAAGTCTTTTGTTCTTTTAATTGTGATGATTTTGGCTCACATTTAACAAAAACCCACCAATTCACTATCTCAAATAATTAGAATATGGTGACATGCCAATCAGCTAATCAACTCAAAACACCTGCAAAGGTTTCCTGAGCCTTCAAAATGGTCTCTCAGTTTGGTTCACTAGGCTACACAATCATGGGGAAGACTGCTGATCTGACAGTTGTCCAGAAGACAATCATTGACACCCTTCACAAGGAGGGTAAGCCACAAACATTAATTGCCAAAGAAGCTGGCTGTTCACAGAGTGCTGTATCCAAGCATGTTAACAGAAAGTTGAGTGGAAGGAAAAAGTGTGGAAGAAAAAGATGCACAACCAACTGAGAGAACCGCAGCCTTATGATTGTCAAGGTGAACTTCACAAGGAATGGACTGAGGCTGGGGTCAAGGCATCAAGAGCCACCACACACAGACGTGTCAAGGAATTTGGCTACAGTTGTCGTATTCCTCTTGTTAAGCCACTCCTGAACCACAGACAATGTCAGAGGCGTCTTACCTGGGCTAAGGAGAAGAAGAACTGGACTGTTGCCCAGTGTTCCAAAGTCCTCTTTTCAGATGAGAGCAAGTTTCGTATTTCATTTGGAAACCAAGGTCCTAGAGTCTGGAGGAAGGGTGGAGAAGCTCATAGCCCAAGTTGCTTGAAGTCCAGTGTTAAGTTTCCACAGTCTGTGATGATTTGGGGTGCAATGTCATCTGCTGGTGTTGGTCCATTGTGTTTTTTGAAAACCAAAGTCACTGCACCCGTTTACCAAGAAATTTTGGAGCACTTCATGCTTCCCTCTGCTGACCAGCTTTTTAAAGATGCTGATTTCATTTTCCAGCAGGATTTGGCACTTGCCCACACTGCCAAAAGCACCAAAAGTTGGTTAAATGACCATGGTGTTGGTGTGCTTGACTGGCCAGCAAACTCACCAGACCTGAACCCCATAGAGAATCTATGGGGTATTGTCAAGAGGAAAATGAGAAACAAGAGACCAAAAAATGCAGATGAACTGAAGGCCACTGTCAAAGAAACCTGGGCTTCCATACCACCTCAGCAGTGCCACAAACTGATCACCTCCATGCCATGCCGAATTGAGGCAGTAATTAAAGCAAAAGGAGCCCCTACCAAGTATTGAGTACATATACAGTAAATGAACATACTTTCCAGAAAGCCAACAATTCACTAAAAATGTTTTTTTTATTGGTCTTATGATGTATTCTAATTTTTTGAGATAGTGAATTGGTGGGTTTTTGCTAAATGTGAGCCAAAATCATCACAATTAAAAGAACCAAAGACTTAAACTACTTCAGTCTGTGTGCATTGAATTTATTTAATACATGAGTTTCACAATTTGAGTTGAATTACTGAAATAAATGAACTTTTCCACGACATTCTAATTTATTGAGATGCACCTGTATTCCCACACTGTGTGCAGTATACACACTAAACAATATAGTGCCACAATAGGATGACTAGTTTTGTAGTATGCTATTCTGAACAGCCGATCTCAACAGAATTTCCCACCTGTGATGACACTTCCGATGTGCACAAAAGCCCTTGTTAGATTACATCCTCTCTAAAAGATAACAAAAACAGCATTTGGGGCTGCCCTGAAGATAAACAGGCACATCAGGAAGACTTTGGGAATCAATCCGATGTGTTGCTGAAGCCTTTGTGGTACACATTCTCTCAAATATCATCTGAGGAGAGTTTCAGCAGCTTGCTAAGTCTTTCTTAAAAAGACACAACCACATGCGTACAATTTAAAACCCAATGCAGAGCCCATTAGCATTAAATTATGGAGGCAAGGTTTGTTTTACTTTAATAAGCCCCTGAGTGCTTTACTGACTGTTAGCTGTATTGTCTGTGCGTATGACACAAAATAAAAGAGACAAAGTGAAAACGCTCTCTCAAATAGCAGGTGTTTAACTATGGATTTTGAAATGCCATATTAGTCATAACGAGATTTCTTACATTTTTACAAGAAAATGTAGTGGTGTTTGCCAATGCAAAATCACCACCACAATGCTAGAATATTGCAAGCTGTTTCCAAGTTGTTGCTTTACAGTTGCTAAGTTGTAGTGCTGTGTTTTTACTTCATTGCTATGAGGTTGCCCCCGGAATATTTCTTTAAGTCATTATTTCGCAAAAACAGCCCACCTTATAGTTTCTATAATAATCTTGGCTGTGTCTGAAAACAGGAAACTGCTTCCTCCTGAGGTTGTATACGGAGGTAGCGAGGGATGAAGGCACATCGAATCCAATGTTCACATCACATCTTGCCTACTGAGATACCATCAACTGATCGATTTTTGAAGGCAGCATAGATGTATCTTTCACTGCCTATGAAATCCCACAATCCTGTGCATGTGGAACCACAGTGAATGAGCTGAAGAACGAAAATGGCAGCCGAAGAAGCAGTTGATAGCTAGTTTGAATGAATGAATGAAAGTTACATTTATATAGTGCTTTTCTGACACTACACTCAAAGCGCTTTAAGCAGTGAATAAGGGACTCTCCTTAACCACCACCAGTGTGCAGCATCCACCTGGATGATGCGACGGCAGCCATAGTGCACCAGTACACTCACCACACACCAGCTATTGGTGGAGAGGAGAGAGTGGAGTGATAGAGCCAATTCATGAAAGGGGATTATTAGGAGGCCATGATTGAGAAGGGCCAATGGGGGGAATTTAGCCAGGACACTAGGGTTTACCCATACTCTTTACGAAAAAGTGCCCTGGGATTTTTAACGACCACAGAGAGTCAGGACCTCAGTTTAACGTCTCATCCGAAGGACGGTGCCTTTTTACAGTATAGTGTCTCCATCACTATACTGGGGCATTAGGACCCACACAGACTGCAAGGTGAGCACCCCCTGCTGGCCTCCCTAATACCTCTTCCAGCAGCAACCTTAGTTTTCCCCAAAAGGTCTCCCATCCAGGTACTGACCAGGCTCAACTTAGCTTCAGTGGGTAACTGGTCTTGAGCTACAGGGTGATATGGCTGCTGCTAATTTGTGAATAAATGTAAGATTTTTCAACTTTTCCCAACTTTTGATTCCATTTCTAGTGAGAAAATAGTATTGTAGTTATTAAATATACTCTTGGTTATCACCAAAACTCTCTTGATTTTGTTTTAGATTAATATTCTTTTGTGGTTCGGTTGGAATAAATTAACGCTGGTATCCTAGCAACGATGTGATGTAGTTTTTCCTCGGAAGCCTGTCCGAAACCAGGTACCTTCTTACGCAAATGCTGTCTGTTAAGTCATTGACTGATAGGTCAGCAAATAAGGTAACTAATAAGGTTTGTGGTCCATGAAAAATGAAATTGAGAAGATTGTTTTGACCCAATGGGAATTCTCCAGCTTGGTCTAATGTACATTACGTGACCGTGGCAACATTTTTGCAAAACAAAATTACGTGCCTTATTACCAATTTGGCCACAATTTCCAAGAGAAATGTCCAGCGGGGGGCGCAAAAGCGAGTGCAATTGTGTCATAATCAGACGAGATTTTTAAGGTGAATAATAGATAGTTTTAATGAGTAAAACGTACCTCCTTAACCTAAAACTTTAACCTAAACCTAACCAATAGGGTCCGAAAACAAAATGAGAAATTAAAAGCACATACTCTGAAGCAACTATGTCATATTGTGTCGCTTCTACGACACTCTCGTATCATGTGTCAGCTTGTGTGTTTGATTGAACCAAGTCCAAAGTCCAACACTATTAGGTGAGCTACTGCGTAAGATAATCACATTGGAATAAATGTGTAAATGTAGGTGAGTCTGTGATACAAGCGTTAAAATTCCCTCATCTACATGTAAATGGTTCTGCAAAGAATTACTTGGCCAAATATATTGTCTGTTGAGTGCTAGAGCCAAACTTTAATGCTGATATGAACCTTTCAAAGTGTTATGCTGTGTAATTTTAAAGTGGAGAAAAGGAAACAAATCTTGAGTTGCATTTAATCAGGTAATTTCACAGCATGACACATATAACCCGGTAAAAGTTTCAGACAAGGTTAATGGTTTATTCTGGTTCATTTGTTTATGGAATTAAGTTTAAAAAGTGTATTTCATTTGTGTTTGTTTACAAGAGTCCATGCATGTAATGTTTGGTTAAAATAATATATTTCATTTACTCATCTGTTAATATCACATCCAATCCGGGGAGAGTCATGTGATAAGGTCATTGGTTGGTGGGTGGAGCATAGGGAGACAGAAGAGAGAAGCAGTGAGCACAGTGTGAGATATGTGATTAACCTATTTTTCAGAAATATCCTATCAGTTCTCAAGGTGAATAACCTGCGTTTTCTAATAGGGTGAATTTGAGTCAGTTTGATTGGACTTTGACTAAAAGTTTAAACATGCATCTGCAATTTGTGTGTAGCATGGACTATTGTGCTTAGCATAACGCTAACGATACTGATGCTAGAATCCATTTATGGAGGGACTCTTCAAGTTTGCCTGGACGGCAAGCGATTAAAACTTTTAATTTAAAGGGAAAAACAGCAAGTATTGATTGTGAGTGGCATTGACATCATCCCAGATAGCGTTTTGAGCTACCAGGAATGCTCAAATCTCCTCTGGCACCAGTGGATTTCCTCACTATGCCTCACACACTCAAACACTCTTCTGCACTCTTAACCAACTTAAGAGTGCATGGTGCCCACACACTCAACATCATCCCAGGACACAGTGAGTGAGTGAGTGAGTTTTTTTTTTTTTTTTTCTCTTATTGCTTAGGAGCGAAGTAGTCATTTGTTAAAGGCTACAACGCGCTTCAGGCCTGCAACGGTGAACTAGGTATTATATCAATTGGTTTGTTTGCCAGCTTTAATTACTCAGAATTTAACAGTCAATCAAGTGCACTTTAATCTGTGTTTTCAGTCTAACATTGTTTTAGATAACCAGGTTTCATATTTGTCATGTGAAGATATTGTATATATTTTCTTTGTCTAATTAATGCCTAATTCCTAATTTTAAATTAATATTTTGCATTCGATGAATTGCTTTTTCTTTTCTTTGCATTTTTTAATGTAAGTAAATAGCACTTAAGTATACTTTAAGTTTGATTATTGTTATTTATAATTCATTCATGTTTAAAATTACTAAGTGATATTCAAGAGTTTATTTAATTGAGACATGATTAAGTGGTTGAGTGTTTAGTTTACATGGATAATTTATACAGTAATTGAGTGTTTCCTAGCAATCCTACAATCTAAATCAAAGAGTATAGAGAAACGAACTCAGGGTAGCTCCCTCGATAAAGTGGTCTAGGGGGCGCTACACTCATACCTGAAAACTTCCCTACAGCTCCAACTAATGACCCCCAGTCTCTCAATATTTGACCGGCTTAAAGAAGGTGGCAACTGTGCAGTTTAATGTAGTATAAATATGCAGATATTATTGGGGCAATCTGTTTGTACAACCAATGGAAGATAAGGGAGTCTTCTGGAATCAGTTTTAATCTGGAGTCAATTATCAAGAACCACCTAAAAAAGTAGTCCCACCACTAAAAGGACATAGAATAGGGGTGTAAAAATGCATTAGTGCATCAATCTATCAAATACATTTTGATGCATCGGTTATGGAATTTAAGAATCGATTATCATTACTATATTAACACCTGTCTCGTATTACAGAAAATCGAAACAGACACGGAGCGAAACATGCAAGATTGAAGGGAAATAAAGCACACTTTGAAATTAAGAAAGTTTGTGCTGCCAAGTTCACCTCCCGAACCTATGTAAGATACAGTAAAATGGATGGATGGATGCTGCCGAGTTCGGCTTTCAGTGTCATTATTAAAAACTGTTTGCATCCATTTGACCAAAGTACTTAAATTGGTATTGCCTTCTTCCCCGATTACGATATGTTAATATTGTTATTGTATCTCAATAAAATGTCTTATTTCTCCATAAAACAGTTTAACTACAAATAGAACTCTGCTTAAATAAATGTGATAGGTGGGCTCTTTATAGTGAATGCTACTGGAAATAGGAAGGTCAATGACATGTGGCACCCATGAAAAGATAACCCATTTTTATCTTTCCCGGTGTGCCGCAAACAGTCCTGCATGAAAATGAGTTCAAACATCTCCCTATCCCAAAATTAATAAGGGAACTCACGTTTACCACATCCTATATTTAACCGCCTTTACACGCTACTAATAGATAGTTTTATTTCTATGAATCTGCTTGACGGATCTTATCTGTCTGCACTGGACATTTTATCTTTAATTATTGGTGAAATACATCTTGATGTTACATGATATGCTAATCTATTATGCTTATTTCACGGCTTGCCATCTTTTTGTGTGTTTGCATCAAGTCATTATGTTGCATCAGACATTGTTATCCTTTATGTATTATGCATGTAACAAATCTATATGTAGCATATTATGTGTAGATGTAACATAATCATATCTATAATGCATATCATGTAATGCAGTTTTTTTTGTTAATATATGCAGTCACACATATAAGCCAATCCTCCTTGGTCCAAAATTCATATGTGATTCTAGTGCTCAAGTCTATTGCATTTCTGTACTGTCTAAATTAGGAATGTTCAGTAAAAACTTTAAATCTTTTTTTCAGCATATTTTTAAAACTAATTATGAATTGTTCCAAAATAATCTAATCAGATCAAATCAAATCTTGACCAAATTTCAGATTTCACGATGCATCGCAATCGTTGGGTAAAGAATTGTAATCAAATCAAATCATTGTCAGAGTGAATCATTACACTCCTAATTTAGACCATTTTAGTGCTCAAATAAGACACATTTTGTGCAGAAGTGCTGTAGATAAAGCTTAACTTGCTTATTCGAAAGATAGACACTTGTGGAAGTTGTACACAACAGGGTCCAATAATGGGAGCTAGGCATATGTGTTCTACAGATTGGATCAGATCAGGGCTGTTGGACCACCATGCACAGTGGTTTGGGCGGTAAAGGAGTTATTTTTGGTCATGGCGTTTCTCCAATTAGTGACTTTAAAATCATATTGCAAATTTTCCATATCCTTTCCACAGGGCCTGTGAGTGGTGCAAAGCTTTCTCTCTGGCCCAGCCGAGGGAACAACACAGGGGAAATCTCTCCGTTAAAGCTGCGAGGTTCAAGCCATACATTTCCGCTGCTTTTACAACAGCGTTTTAAAGATCTGAGGAAACGGAATATGTGAGCTGATAAACTGGATGCCTATTAACCTCAGTCCTTTTTGAAAGGAAAGAGACTTGTAACCATCAGCCAACAAAGGCCAAAAAATCTGATGATGGATGCAAAACAGTAACTTGAAATGTGTTTCACTAGTTAAAAGTATTTGGCTTACTATAGTATGGAGTTTGATTTAACCTCTTACTGACCACTGCAATCAATCTTCCAAAGTGTTTCCAGAGTCTAACTGGAACTTGTAAAACTGTGGAAAGGAAAATGTTGTCTTTGCTTGTTTGCATAGCTAATTGTAAGGTATGACTGCATATGTTGCACTTGGGGTGTCTGTTTCTTTGAAGCGGTTAAAACCAGTCTTTAAATCATGTATTTAATACTAATTAGTATTAGATTGGCTGTTCAAACTCATAAAGCCCTGTTTATCAACTAGAATGCCACAGTCAACATGTAAAGCTAACTGCTAGCAAGGATGCCAATGTAAACAGTTAAATTCACGATGAACAACCTCAAGTTTTACAGGCCTGTGAGTCGCACCATGCCTGCTGGTGATGTAATCTCACAGTTCTGAGCATCTCGGTGAAGGAAATTGAGGGGGAAAAAAGGATTAAAAAAAAAAAGCCATTTCCATTTCACATAACTTCCTTCCTCTATAAAAAGCAATTAGGCTCTGTGGGGCTGCACCTGAGTAAATGCCCAGATCAGAGGCATGTTTTAGATGGTTTGTTTTCACAGCCCTCTCTGTAACAAGCTTTGCAACCTGGTCCCCTGCAGGGGATGTGGAAAGTACGGCCCAGGGTTTGTGTGGCGGGGCTCTGGGGATGCTGTTCAAGCCGGTCGAGGCTGTGTCGGTACAACATGTCTGCAGCCCGGAGGCTGTGAGATACCACGCAGAGCAGGAGTCTGGTTGAATATATACTGATGTATATGCAGGACTACAAAGCCAAACAATGAGTGCTGAGGAAGGGAAAACAGCAGAGGGGAACTCTTTGTGCATTCTCTGCATGGCTTAATGTAGTTTTGAGGTACCTGCCTTGCATGGGACTTTGTTTTGGTCTTGACCATAGGTTTGTTTCAAAATTCCCACCTGTGCCCTTTGCCTCTGCTTTACTGCTCATTTAGAGTTATCTCAAATCACGCGCAAAGAAGTATCAGCCCAGGAAAAGAGTGGTTAATTTTGATTTGTGGCAGATTTGTGTATTTAAAGTGTTGTAACCTTTTGGTTTGAAAAGTCAGACCTGGTGTTGAGCTCATGGACTGGACTGGATCAAGCAAACCTGTAGTGACAAATGAAGATAATTTGTGGTGCTTACTAAGACGAGCATTACTATTAACAATGCTTATACTGTACTTGAGGTTGACTTGTATTGGATTTTACTGATACAATAACTAAGGAAGTGTAATTAGGCATCAATCATGATCCTGCCTACATATTTTAAGATTTAAAGTATAAAAGCAGTAACATTTTGGTCTGTTTTCACCCAAAACCAATTGTATTGCTTCAGGAGACATGGATTATATCCACTTGAGTTGTATGGGTTACCTTTATGTTGCCTTTGTGAACTTTTATTTTGAAATGCCTGTGCTTCCTACTGCTCACACAAACAGATATGAAATCTTACAATGATCTGCAGATGACATGAGGGTAAGTACATGGGTGACAAACTTTCATATTTGGGTGACCTGTCCCTTTTTTTGGACTCAAGATGGCGCCGAGTATGGCTGCTGCGTTGCGAGCTCCGACACAACATAGCAATGTTTTGTTTGTTTTGTTCACAATTCTTATGTTTTTTGTCTTGGATGTTGTCTGCCTTATTGTCTACGACAGACAAACACTTTTGGACATTGGTTCAGCGATCTCACACCGAAAACCGGACTTCACATTCCTCAATGCCTACCCGCTGTTTACAAACACGCAAGCAGAGCCCTTTGTCTGAGCAGCACGGCCGCGGAAATGCAGGAGGAAAAGGGGAAACAGAGCCGGCGTTCTCATCAGAGTAAGACGCCGCACAAATCGACCCCCGCTACCCACTATTCTACTGGCAAATGTTCAGTCTCTGGATAACAAGCTCTGCGAGCTGAAAGCGCGGATCTCTTTCCAACGAGAGACGAGGGACTGCTGCATTATCTGCCTTACAGAAACTTGGATGTCTACGGAGATTCCAGACTCAGCCATTGAACCCACGGGGTTCTCCGTGCACCGAGCGGACAGAGCGAAAGACCTCTCAGGTAAAACTAGAGGAGGTGGTGTATGTTTTATGATCAACAAATCCTGGTGTGATCAGAGGAACGTACATTCCATCAAGTCTTTCTGTTCTCCTGATCTGGAATTTCTTATGCTTCTGTGTCAACCATTCTGGCTACCGAGGGAATTCACAGCGGTCATTATCACTGCTGTGTACATTCCCCCACAAGCCGACACAGACTGGGCACTCAAGGATCTGTATGGGAGTAGTAGTGAGCAGGAAACCGCGCACCCTGAGGCCGCGTTCATTGTGACCGGGGACTTTAATAAAGCCAGTTTAAAATCAGTCGCACCAAAATATCACCAGCACATTAGTTTCAACACACGAGGGGACCGGGTTTTGGACCATTGCTACTCTCCATTCCGGGATGGCTACAAATCCCTCCCCCGCCCACCATTTGGCAAATCGGACCACTCTTCCATTCTGCTTCTGCCCGCTTACAGGCAGAAATTGAAACAGGAAGCACCCACCCTCAGAATGATCCAGTGCTGGTCGGACCAATCAGACTCTATGCAACAAGACTCTTTTGATCACACGGTCTGGGAGATGTTCTGGTCCGCCTCTGATGACGACATCGAGCTTTATGCTGATAGTGCAATGTGTTTCATCAGAACGTGCGTAGAGGAAGTGATTCCGACCAGAACTGTATGAATCTATCCGAATCAGAAGCCATGGATCAATAACTATGTTCGCGCGGCACTTAATGCGGACCTCCGCTTTTAATTCCGGGAACGCGGAGGAGCATAAACAAGCCAGTTATGCCCTCCGAAAAACTATCAAAACAGCAAAACGCCAGTACAGGAGCAAGATTGAAGGACAGTTTAACACCACCAACTCTAGAAGCATGTGGCAGGGAATTAACATCATCACGGACTTTAAATGGAATAAAAACTCCGCCATGAACACCGCTGCCTCTCTACCGGATGAGCTAAATACTTTTTATGCTCATTTTGAGGGAAATAACACTGCCCTCGTGGAGAGAGCTTTCGCGGCTAAAGCTACAGAGGTTAGTTCACTCTCCGTCTCTGTAGCGGATGTAACCCGATCCTTCCGATGGGTGAATATCCGCAAAGCCGCTGGCCCAGACGGCATTCCGGACCGCGTCATCAGAGCGTGCGCGAACCAACTGGCTGGTGTTTTTACGGACATTTTCAAACTTTCCCTCTCTTTGTCTGTAGTCCCCACATGCTTTAAAACATCCACCATTGTGCCTGTACCAAAACAATCAAAAATAACTTGTTTAAATGACTGGCGTCCTGTTGCTCTGACCCCCATCATCAGCAAATGTTTTGAGAGACTAATCAGAGATTACATCTGCTCTGTACTGCCACTCAATCTTGACCCGCTGCAGTTTGCTTACGGCAACAACCGCTCCACTGATGATGCCATTGCATCTACAATACACACTGCTCTCTCCCACCTGGAAAAAAAGAACACTTATGTGAGAATGCTGTTTGTAGACTACAGCTCAGCATTCAACACCATAGTGCCCTCCAAGCTAGATGAGAAACTCCGGGCTCTGGGCTTAAACAGCTCGCTGTGCAGCTGGATCCTGGACTTCCTGTCAAACAGACGCCAGGTGGTTAGAATAGGCAGCAACATCTCCTCATCACTAACCCTCAACACTGGAGCCCCGCAGGGCTGTGTTCTCAGCCCACTACTGTATTCCTTGTACACACATGACTGTGTGGCAACACATAGCTCCAATGCCATCATTAAGTTTGCTGATGACACGACGGTGGTAGGTCTGATCACTGACAATAATGAAACAGCCTACAGAGAGGAGGTGCACACTCTGACACACTGGTGTCAGGAGCACAACCTCTCCCTCAACGTCAGTAAGACAAAGGAGCTTGTGGTGGACTTCAGAAGAAAAGACAGAGAACACAGTCCCATCACCATCAATGGAGCACCAGTGGAGAGAGTCAGCAGCTTCAAGTTCCTGGGTGTCCACATCACTGAGGAACTCACATGGTCTGTCCACACTGAAGTCATTGTGAAGAAGGCTCATCAGCGCCTCTTCTTCCTGAGACGGCTGAGGAAATTTGGAATGAACCGCCACATCCTCACACGGTTCTACACCTGCACTGTGGAGAGCATCCTGACTGGCTGTATCTCCGCCTGGTACGGCAATAGCACCGCCCACAACCGCAAAGCACTGCAAAGGGTGGTGCGAACTGCCAGACATATCATCGGAGGTGAGCTTCCCTCCCTCCAGGAAATATATACAAGGCGGTGTGTGAAAAAAGCTCGGAGGATCATCAGAGACTCCAGCCACCCGAGCCATGGGCTGTTCTCACTGCTACCATCAGGTAGGTGGTATTGCAGCATCAGGACCCACACCAGCCGACTCCATGATAGCTTCTTCCCCCAAGCAATCAGACTTCTGAACTCTTGATCTCCCACGATCAAATACATCAGCACTGCACTTTATTACCCTTACTCTTATATCTCACACCGGACTGTCATAAATTATATTATTATATTATGTTCTCTCTTAACAACTGACTATCAACCGACAGCCTGAATGTCAATACAGTACAATACTGTACATTATATATATATATATATATATATATATATATATATATATATATATATATATATATATACTTTTTTTATATATATTTTTATTTTTAATTTTTATTGAATAATGTGTATCTATATAGTAAAAAAAACAAAAAACAGCGTATTGTATACTGTACAGTGTATGCTATTATTTGTATATTGTTGAGTGTAATTATGTGTATAACAGATGTTTAAATTGTCTTGTGTTAATTTGATGTTATTGTAAATTGGTATATGTCTCATCACTGTCACGACTGCTATGTTGATCGGAACTGCACCCAAGAATTTCACACACCATTGCACTTGTATATATGGCTGTGTGACAAAGTGATTTGATTTGATTTCAGTCAAGGGCTATCAACTTGCTGGCGGCACATTTGTTAGTTTCAGACTTCCACTAAGTGCTTGTTTAGATTGGTTTATCAATGTAGCTCAGCTTGAATCTTACAATAATAATAATAATAATAGTAATAATAATAATATTTTGCTGGCAGACACTAGATTACTAATCTGCTGACTGGGTATGTCCAATTGATTTGCTATGCTGTTTAGAGGGAATTAATGTGGGGCACAGCTCGACCACAATCCCACCAATCCGTCAAACCTGAGTGGGAATTGTTGCACTGTCAAATACAGGATGTAGTTACTGTGTTATTGTGACCTCTGAAAAGAGGCTAAAAGCTCATTCATTGTTCTCCTGTATGTTCCTGCTCTTATCATTGGGAATTATGTTTGCAATTAACCTTGGGGACACCCATCACTTCATGAAGATTCAAAGGGTCTTTGTAGAAATGAGCTGACAATCACTTGGAAGACGTTTTGCCATGGAACATTTGCTAAAGCAGATACAGAGTGAAAGTTTGACTTCAGCCAGTATCAAGTATGGATAAAGATCATGCTGCACTTTTACCCTCTATAAAAAGCTCTGAACCTTAACCAGTGAGTTTTGGCAGGCACCCCCTACTTTGGCTGAAGCCAGACTCATTGGTTTGGAAACCTTAGTGTTCCAATAAAGTCAGAGGCAAATTTTTAGGGAATGGAGTAGGGAAAAAGGTGGCTTGCTTAATTGCCAATAAAAATCACCAAACCATGGGATTGTCAGGATTATAAAGAATATTAGAGACTCTTCCAGAGGAAAACTATTGCTTAGAAGTTTCTCTTTCATAGCTCGAGAGTTAAGTTTCAACCTCAAGTTTTCTCCTAAAATTCCTTAGGATCAGGGTTTTCAGCCAGAATGCTCTCACAGTGAAATTGGAAATAGTAGGTTGACTTTTCTGTGGCTTAAATCAGTCTGTGCTTACCGAAATGCAAAACACTTCCCCCCAGTGGCCAAAGTGTTGTGTAAGTGTCCACAGAGGGGTGCCAAAAGTGAGTTGTGCAGGGAGTTGTTTTCACTTGGATAGGCTGTAGTTTTAATGTTAGAGGGGGGAATGCAACATCTGAATCCTCACTGATTATGGAAACGTGATTACTTCCTCGTTTCAACCTGGGATCTGAACCCAGGTCTCCCAGGCTGCTCACGCAACATGCTTCCGGTTGTGCCACAAGGGAAGGTTAACACACTTGAAATGTCTGAAGGGAGATGCTGCTTGTCAGTGAGTCAGCATAATGTGGCAGATCCTAGGTTACTGGATGTATCGGAAACAACATGCCGACTTTCCATGTAATCATGTTGTTTCAACCAGGAGTCCACAGATGGTCCTGCAGAGGTCCGTGGACAGATATACTGTATGTGACATAAATCATGAATTAGGGCATTTTAGGTTTTTAATTCATGGTATAAATAAGTGTATAAAGTTAGAGGGGTCTGTTGCTCAGGAGAATCATCTGAGAAGCAGGGGACTTTACAAAAAGTCTCTATATGCTCTCTGATTAGTCTTATTGCTGTCTTGGAGAAAGAATTGAGATATTAAAGAGCTTTCATTTGTGACCAGTGTCTGACCTTTTAATAAAGATAAAGTTGGAAGTAATATCTGCTGTTGTTTCCACCATTCCAGAAATCTCAGCACTCTAAAGGATTAAAACTTTCAGTCCCCCCCCCCACCTGGTGTGAGCTCTGATTTGGTGCCGCTCTTTTTTTTTTTCTCAACGCGTGGGCAAACAACCAACCAGTGATTTTTGGCAAGGTGCTGCATGGAGACAGGCGTCCGGGGAGCTGTTTCTACGGTGAGTGACTTTCCTTTCCGCTCATTTAGGGGAGTAATGACACAAAAAGAGCAGGAGAGAGCAGGGAGGCCTATTTACCTTAGCAACGAGCAGCTGTTGTGTTAACACACAAACTTTTTCATGGCTGTCTGGAAAAGTGTTCAAAAAGCTTTTCTCAACATTAACTATGAAAGTCACTGTGCTATTCATTCCAGTGCTTAATGCTTAATTTGTTGAAAAGTTTAAAATAGCGCACACGCATGAACTAACTCATTCACACTGAGTTCCCTAATGCCCAGATAAATCAAGTTTCAACACATAGTGCATGAGTCATGTAAGTTACATAATAAATGCATTGTAACAGCTTGCATTTTATATAACCTCAGCAAAAAAAGAAATGTCCCTTTTTCATGACAATGTATTTTAAAGATAATTTGGTAAAAATCCAAATAACTTTACAGATCTTTATTGTAAAGGGTTTAAATAATGTTTTCCATGCTTGTTCAATGAATCATAAACAATTAATGAACATGCATCTATGGAACGGTCGTTAAGACACTAACAGCTTACAGACGGTAGGCAATTAAGGTCACAGTTATAAAAACTTAGGACACTAAAGAGACTTTTCTACTGACTCTGAAAAACACCAAAAGAAAGATGCCCAGGGTCCCTGCTCATCTGCGTGAACGTGCCTAAGGCATGCTGCATGGAGGCATGAGGACTGCAGATGTGGCCAGGGCAATAAATTGCAATGTCCGTACTGTGAGATGCCTAAGACAGCGCTACAGGGAGACAGGAAGGACAACTGATCATCCTCGCAGTGGCAGACCATGTGTAACAACACCTGCACAGGATCGGTACATCCGAATATCATACCTGCGGGACAGGTACAGAATGGCAACAACAACTGCCCGAGTTACACCAGGAATGCACAATCCCTCCATCAGTGTTCAGACTGTCTGCAATAGGCTGAGAGAGGCTGGACAGAGGGCTTGTAGGCCTGTTGTAAGGCAACAACGTCGCCTATGGGCACAAACCCACCTTCGCTGGACCAGACAGGACTGGCAAAAAGTGCCCTTCACTGACGAGTCGTGATTTTGTCTCAACAGGGGTGATGGTCGACACACGTTTATCATCGAAGGAATGAGCGATACACCGAGGCCTGTACTCTGGAGCGGGATCAATTTGGAGGTGGAGAGTCCATCATGGTCTGGGGTGGTGTGCCACAGCATCATCGGACTGAGCTTATTGTCATTGCAGGCAATCTCAATGCTGTGCATTACAGGGAAGACATCCTCCTCCCTCATTTGGTACCCTTCCTGCAGGCTCATCCTGTTATGACCCTCCAGCATGACAATGCCACCAACCATACTGCTCGTTCTGTGTGTGATTTCCTGCAAGACAGGAATGTCAGTGTTCTGCCATGGCCAGCAAAGAGCCCGGATCTCAGTCCCATTGAGCACGTCTGGGACCTTTTGGATCGGAGGGTGAGGACTAGGGCCATTCCCCTCAGAAATGTCTGGGAAATTGCAAGTGCCTTGGTGGAAGAGAGGGGTAACATCTCACAGCAAGAACTGGCAAATCTGGTGCAGTCCATGAGGAGATGCACTGCAGTACTTAATGCAGCTAGTGGCCACACCAGATACTGACTGTTACTTTTGATTTTGACCCCCCCCCTTTGTTCAGGGACACATTATTCCATTTCTGTTAGTCACATGTCTGTGAAACTTGTTCAGTTTATGTCTTAGATGTTCATACAAATATTTACACGTTAAGTTTGCTGAAAATAAAAGCAGTTCAAAGTGAGAGGGCATTTCTTTTTTTGCTGAGTTTATATACCACATATTTTCAACTATATAACTTTTATAATTTGAAACCTTAAGAATGTTTTTTTTTTCATTGCGAACGGTTTTGCATGAAGTGAGTTTGTGCCATATTTCCATCAAATAAATGCCACTTGATATAATATTTTGTTGTATTACGCTTAAATCCTTAATATTATTTTTAAAGATAAATATACATTTTGTCATGATTTTGAATGGATGAGTTGGAGCACAAAGTGAAGGAAAAGCTAGAAAGATGACTAATTTGAAAAAGCTAAAATATCAGATAATTTTGCTTTAACCATTTATAAAACCATAAATTATCCATTTATAATAATTTACAAAAAAATCTGGTATTTATTTTACAAACAATATTCAAGACTTTCGTGGTGTAACAAAACCAATGTATCTTAATGATTTATGCATTGCTACTTTAAGGGATTTGGTACATCTGTCCATGCATACAAGGTAAATGTTGACTTTGCGAACTGATCTCACAGTGAAATCAGAAACAGTAGGTTGACTTCGTTTTCTTTAGCTGAAATCAGTCTGTGCTTACCAAAATGTGAAGCACTGCCCCCAGTAGCCAAAGCGGTATGTGGTGTTGGGCGTATGGGCAAGTGTGAGCTTCCCATGTCAAATGTCCACATGGGGCACCAAAAGAGAGTTGTGAAGCAAGTTGTTTTCAGCTGTATAGGCTGTAATGCAGTTAAGAGGAATTAAGGGGGGAATTCACTAAGAATGAATTGCGCCCGGTAAAAGTGCGTTTTTTTTTTTTTTTTTTTTTTTTTTTGCACGTGCTCTCTCTGATCGTTAAGCGCCCGATTCACTAAAGGAATTATGCAGATCAGATAACGGCGCAAACACGGCTACAAAATCGCTTCTGAATGCAATCTGCACATGCAATTCTGATCTTGCGGGATGATTCTAAGTGCTTTAGAGCGGAGGATGGCGCAGACTACCATATTTGACACACCTTGTGGGGACTGTACAGCATCACTGTGATCCAGACACTTGGATCATCTCTTAAACATACTGAAAGTGTGCTTGATGACACCGTGCACTGGATATATGCTAGGATATAATGCTCTTCTCCATTAATTGATAATTTACTGCTGATGATTGGTTAAATGTTCTCTTTTAAATAAAATGTATTTTACCGCTCATACTCATTCACAGATATAGTGCAATCTAAACTGTGGCAGGCATTTTTTGTGAATGAAGCACAATCTATAATAAGCCTAATTTACATAAAAAGGAGGCATATTTGCATGTAAAGGAATGAAAATGACTTAAATACTTAAGACGCAGCACAGCTTCAGCTCTTTTTACACCTGCTAAACTGGGACCCTAAACCTATCCATCAGTGGAGTAAAAGTTTAATGTATTGATTATGCTAACCTGGTTACTTCCTAGTTTTAACATGAAGCCGGGTCTCCCCCGCTGCTGACGCATTGAGCTTCCGGTCACGCCACAGGGGAAGTTAAACATGCTGGAGCTGATTCAAAAATGTAGGGCTGTCACGATTACTCGATTTAATTTGATTACTCAATTAAGAAAATTCCTCGATTTAAAAAAAAAATTGCTGAATCGACAAATCGAAAATAAGACAGAAGAGATGAAGTCCACGGATGAGGGTCGAAACACATAATGACAAGAGGTGTCAGCTGTGTGACAGTGCTTCACTTTAGATTTGAAATGATGCAGGACCTGGAAAACCATAATATCACTTCAGCAAGCAACAGAACTCAAAAACAACACTTCTAATTTTCACAGACCCGGCGACACACACACGTGGTAAGTTCACTGCATGTAATTGCGGTGCTGCGTGTACAGATTAGAGGTCTGCATGGGCCTTATATTGAAGCCCGAACCCAACCCGAATCCGAGACCGTGTGACCCGACCCGAACAGCACCATCAATTTTTGAGCCTGAACCCGACATCGCTTACTCCATAAGTTTCTCTCTAAGCAAGTAAATTTGTTGTAATAGGCTGTATTTTCTTTCAGCATCTACAGTTGATGGTTTCAGCGCTGTCCATCGCTGTAGTTAGGACTCTGCTTTTCAGCAGAAATCCTGGTGTGATATCCACCTTTTCCTGACTTCTCCATGGGCGGCGCCATTGTGGCGAGAGACTTCCTCCCGGATGCTCCACACTTCTGCTTGGTTGTTTTTATCAGCTAGTTCCCTATCTGTCATTCACTCGACATTGGTGTTGATGTAGTGACACTGGGGGTCACTCTTGGGAGCCCGAGACACCTCTGGTCTTTGATAAAAGGCCAATGAAAATTGGCGAGTGGTATTTGCATGCCACTCCCCCGGACATACGGGTATTAAAGGAGCTGGTATGCAACCACTCCTTCAGATTTTCTCTTCGGAGCCGAACGGTCATGCTCATTGAGCTGAATACTACTGTTCATTCACCTCTGCTGGATCTGACAGCACATTTCAGTGGCTTCTCCCCCCTCTGCACTGGTGCACTGCAGAGAACGCCCCTGGGCGCTTCGGAAGAAAAACTAGAGAGTATATTTTCTGAAAGAGCATTTTTCCCCTCTAAAAGAGTATATATTTCTCTAAAAGAGCGCACACACGGAACCGTCTTTTTAAAGACGTGTCTTTTTAAAGATGCTTTTCCGATTGTGTATTATTCCTGGTTGCGCTCGTTATCTCTCGCCTTCTAACGGTCACGATCACTGTCTTTCGTGTCTGGGCACTGCTCACGCGGAGACAGCATTCGTGGATGGTCATGTTCTCATTGCGAGAATATGTCCATGGCAACGTTGTGGTCGCGGCTCACCTTAATAAGAAAGCGAGCCACCCCAGAGGCTCCCGCCTCGGTCCTTTTACCCACGGGTATGAGGCCAGCGCGGCTAGCACTGGGGGCGATTTGTGGACCCCAATGGGACCGCCTCCGCCAGGTATCCCCCCGTGGACCTCCCATTCCCCAGCACGCTCGTCTGCCCCGATCGGGCTTCCGGGTGAGTCCGCCGGCGAGTTCGACCTCTTATTCGGAGCCCGCGAAAGTGATGAGCTCTCAAGCGCAGCATCGGAGAGCGGGCTCGTCCAGTCGGAAGCTCCTCCGTTCGGGGTCGATTGCCCAGTCAGAGGCTGATGCGGAGATGACAACATGCTTTCCCGGGCAGCCGCGAGCGTCGGTTAGAGTGGATTTCACCGCTCTTCCCTGAACCCTCGCGGCTCGGTGATTGGTTCCTGGGCTCACGGCACCTCTCAAAGCCACGCCCCGCCCCCGTTCTTTTCTTCCTGGAAGTGCTTGAAGAGCTGACAAGGTCGCGGGAGGCACTTTTTTCAGCTTCCCTGCCCTCACTACCCTCGATGGTGGGGCGGCCAAGGGCTATTCGGCAATCCCCCGGTGGATAAAGGCGCTCGCGGTGCACCTATGCCCGCAGAGTGGCGCCACCTGGCACGGGTGCCCAAAGCCCCCGTCCAAGGCCTGTAGGTTTATGTCGTCTCTGACGGCCAAGGCCTACGGTGCCGCTGGACAAGCCGCCTCCGCCCTGCATGCCATGGCTCTCCTGCAAGTCCGCCAAGGCGCTAAAGGAACTGCACGAGGGTAGTTCCGCCCCGGGATTGATGCAGGAACTACGCTCAGCGACCGACCTCGCTCTCTGAGCGACGGAGGTCACGGCGCGGTCTCTCGGGCGGACGATGGCCACACTAGTGGTCCAGGAGCGCCACCTTTGGCTCAACGTGGTCGAAATGGGTGAGGCCGACAAGACACGATTCCTTGCTGCCCCCATTTCCCAGGCGGGCCTATTCGGCGACACCGTCGAGGACTTTGCCCAGCAGTTCTCGATGGTAGAGCAGTAGATGGATGCTAGCCGGCATATCCTGCCCCGGCGTGGCTCAAGAACCCCGTCTACTCTTCGCCAAGGGCATCCCCCTGCGGTGACTGCACCGGCTCCGCCACAGCCCACCCCTTCGGCCCGGCCCCGGCGTGGAGCCCACCGCAGGAAGCAGACGCCACCCGTCTCGTGGCCGCCCAGAACCCGTGAAAGGCTTCAAAGCGCCCTTGAGACGGGTGACCCAGGGACAACGAAACCCGCTGCTCTGGAGCTGGTAAGCAGATCTTCATCTTTTTGTTACCTTTTGCATTTAATTGCGCTGCATGCCCAAGTGGCTGCAGTACTCAAGAGCTCAGCAAGAGCAGTTTCCTTGTTCCCTGGGTCACGTATCCGGTGTGTATGGCCGTCATCACCACCGCCGTCCACCACTCCATTTGGCAGGTTTGGCGCTCCAGCGGCGGTCTCCCGCCCCTGAGCGCCCAGCTGTGGCACAAATCCACCCCCGATGTGACAGTCTCCACGGGTCATGAGGACAGGCCTCTTCCTCCCCCGTCCCAGGCTGTTCCGGTGTGGTCACAAGGAGCCAGGTAAGTGCTTCGATGTCCTTAGACTCAGCACGGCCACGACGTGGTGTGGCACCTCGAGCTCCGCCCCGCCGCGAGGCCCCACCTGCCGGTACATCCGATGACGTTGTCCCTTTGGTCCCCCTTACGCGGAACTTGGACGCATGGCTTGCGCTTTCCAATCCGGCACGAGAGCTGGTCCGGACTGTCCGACTCGGCTGCACGATTCACTTCACCGGGCATCCGCCCAGGTTCAGAGGTGTCCACTTCACCTTGGTGAAAGACGAAAACGCTGCTACCTTGTGCGGAGATCGCTACCCTCCTACGGAAGGGCACGATAGAACCTGTCCCTCCAGCCGAGATGAAGAAGGTTTTTTTTTCAGCCCCTACTTCATCGTACCGAAAAAAAGGCGGTGGGTTGAGGCCAATCTTGGACCTGCGAGTTCTGAACTAGGCTTTACACAGACTCCTGTTCAAGATGCTGACGTGAAAACGCATTCTGGCGAGCGCCCGGCATCAAGATTGGTTTGAGGCGGTAGACCTGAAGGATGCGTACTTCCACGCCTCGATCCTTCCTCGACACAGACCTTTCCTGCAGTTCGCGTTCGAGGGTCAGGCGTATCAGTACAAAGTCCTCCCTTTCGGCCTGTCCCTGTCTCCTCACATCTTTATGAAGATTGCAGAGGCTGCCCTTGCCCCGTTAAGGGAGGTGGGCATTCGTGTTCTCAACTATCTCGACGACTGGCTAATCCTAGCTCACTCTCAATACGTGTTGTGTGCACACAGGGACCTGGTGCTCTCACACCTCAGCCAACTAGGGCTTCGGGTCAACTGGGAAAAGAGCAAGCTCCTCCCGGTTCAGAGAATCTCTTTTCTCGGTTTGGAGTTGGACTCAGTCTCCTTGACGGCGCGCCTTACGAACGAGCGCACCCAGTCGGTGCTGGCCTGTTTGAAGGCATTCAAACAGGGAACAGCGGTTCCGCTGAAACTCCCTCAGAGGCTCCTGGGGCATATGGCATCCTCGGCGGTGGCCACCCCGCTCAGGTTGATGCATATGAGGCCGCTTCAGCACTGGCTCCAGACTCAAGTCCCGAGATGGCCATTGCCCCACGGGACACACCGCGTGGCCATCACGTTGGTCTGTCACCGTCTTTTCAGCCCTTGGACCGACCTCTCGTTCCAACGGGCAGGTGTTCCCCTAGAACTGGTCCCCAGGCACGTCGTGGTCACGACAGATGCTTCCAAAATGGGCTGGGGCTCCGTTTGCAATGGGCACGCAGCCGCTGGCCTCTGGACGGGTCCACAACTGTGTTGGCACATCAACTGCCTCGAGTTGTTGGCAATTCTGCTCGCCCTGCGGAGGTTTCGGCCGTTGATCCAGGGCAAGCACGTGTTAGTTCAGACAGACAACACGACAACGGTAGCATATGTCAACTGCCAAGGTGGTTTGAGCTCTCGTTGTATGTCACAACTCGCCCACCGTCTCCTCCTGTGGAGTCAGCAGCACCTCAAGTCGCTGCAAGCCACTCACATCCCGGGCAACCTCAACACTACGGCGGACGTGCCGTCACAACAGGTTACCCTCAGAGGAGAGTGGAGACCCCACCTTCAGGTGGTCCAGCTGATTTGGAGTCGATTCGACAGGCACAGGTGCACCTGTTCGCCTCTCAAGAATCCTCCCCACTGCCCGCTCTGGTACGCCCTGACCGAGGCCTCCCTCGGCATAGACGCGCTGGCACACAGCTGGCCCCCTGGCATCCGCAAATATGCGTTTCCCCCAGTGAGCCTGCTTGCACAGACCCTGTGCAAGGTCAGGGAGGATGAGGAGCAGGTCGTCCTGGTAGCATCCTACTGGCCCGCCCAGACGTGGTGCTTGGACCTCACGCTCCTTGCGACAGCTTCCCCCTTGCAAATTCCTCTGAGGAAGGACCTTCTTTCTCAGGGAAGGGGCACCATCCGGCACCCGTGCCCAGACCTCTGGAATCTCCATGTCTGGCCCCTGGACAGGACGTGGAAGACCTAAGCTGTCTCCCACCTGCGATGGTAGACACGATCACTCAGGCTAGGGCTCCCTCTACGAGATGCCTGTATGCCTTTTAAGTGGCGTCTGTTCGCTAAGTGGTGTTCTTCCCATCGAGAAGACCCCCAGAGATGTGCAGTCAGATCAGTGCTTTCCTTCCTGCAAGAGAGGTTGGAAGGGAGGCTGTCCCCTTCCACCTTGAAGGTGTACATTGCTGCTATAGTAGCACACCATGACGCAATCGACGGTAAGTCCTTAGGGAAGCACGACCTGATCATCAGGTTCCTAAGAGGCGCCAGGAGGCTGAATCCCTCCAGGCCGCGCCTCGTTCCCTCATCGGACCTCTGTAGCTCTTCAGGGTCTACAGAGAGCCCCCTTTGAGCCTTTGCAGTCAGCCGAGCTTAAAGCACTCTCCTTGAAGACTGCCCTCCTGACTGCGCTCACTTCCATCAAGAGGGTAGGTGACCTGCAAGCGTTCTCTGTCAGCGAAACGTGCCTGGAGTTCGGTCCAGGTTACTCTCACGTGATCCTGAGACCCTGACCGGGCTATGTGCCCAAGGTTCCCACCACCCCTTTAGGGACTAGGTGGTGAACCTGCAAGTGCTGCCCCAGGAGGAGGCAGACCCAGCCCTGTCGTCGCTGTGTCTGGTGCACGCTTTACCCATCTATTTGGATCGCACGCAGAGCTTTAGAATCTCTGAGCAGCTCTTTGTCTGCTTTTGGTGCACAGCGGAAAGGAAGCGCTGTCTCCAAGCAGAGGATCGCCCACTGGCTCGTTGATGCCATAACTATGGCATATCGCGCCCAAAACATGCTGCCCCCGGTAGGGCTACGAGCCCATTCTACCCGTGGTGTAGCGGCTTCTTGGGCCTTGGCCAGAGGTGCCTCTCTAACAGACATTTGCAGAGCAGCGGGCTGGGCAACACCCAACACCTTTGCAAGGTTCTACAACCTCCGGGTGGGACCGGTTTCATCCCAGGTAGTGGCATGCAACACAAGCGGATAAGCCCGGGATAGCTGGCCAGGTGTATCACTTGCACATAGCGCCTTCCACCTCCTTTTGAGCTGAAGACGTGTGAATATCTTCCACTAATTTGTTTCCCTGCTGGCAAACTGCGTCTTCCTTGGGTAGAGCCCCTCTGCCCCAGTCTCCATGTTTGTAGTAACTCCTCCCCCATTTGGCAGGATCTACCTTGAAGGCTCTCCACATGGTTGGAAAGACCATGTGATGTATTCTTCCACTTAAATATCCCCCTCTCTTGGGGCGAGGTGTGGTCTCCGCGGTGTCCTCCCCTTGGGAAGGACACCCCCCAACTAGACCTGGCGGCCCAGTCAGATAATCCCCCTTCTTTTTTAGGGAGTGGAAAAAGAGAAGGGGAAAAGAGGCCATGACTGGGTTAAGCCTGTCTCTATCTTTGGGTAGTCGACTTGTCCCCAAAAAGGGCCGTTCGACACTCATAACTGTGTTGGGGGAGGTTACGTGTCGACCTGGTGTGCTGGCTATGAGGCTCACAGCAAGTCTGCCCACCACACACCGCCAGTTCACGTAACACAGTTCAGCCTTGTGGCGTTTTGTATAGGGACCCCTAGTGTCACTACATCGACACCAACGTCGAGTGCGTGACAGATAGGGAATGTCATGGTTACTGGTGTAACCTCCGTTCCCTGATGGAGGGAACGAGACGTTGGTCCCTCCTGCCACAACGCTGAACTACCCGCTGAAATGGCCGGACCTTATATCGGCCCCTCAGCGTAAAACCTGAATGAGTGGTTGCACACCAGCTCTTTTTATACCCGTATGTCCGGGGGAGTGGAATGCAAATACCACTCGCCAATTTTCATTGGCCTTTTATCAAAGACCAGAGGTGTCTCGGGCTCCAAAGAGTGACCCCGAGGGTCACTACATCGACACCAACGTCTCGTTCCCTCCATCAGGGAACGGAGGTTACACCAGTAACCATGACATAAGGGTCTGGATAATTATGCGCTGTTACTGGGTGTTATAACAACTACAGGTGACTTGAAGACTACTGGAAAATGTATGTCACAACGATAAGCCCCCCAAAAGCTGCCAGTGCTGAAAAATTCTGAGTCGAACCAGATGTAATAATCAGAGGTTGCATTAAACTAATTCTCCATCACTTGCTTTGTTTTATTAATCATCTTTACAAGGTTTATATCTCGTGTCGTGCTGTGAGTGTATCTGAACGAGGGAGAGACCAAGTTGTTCTCGGCAGAGTGCGTGAGAAGGCGGCACTTGTTAATGCAGAAAAAATGCAAAGGTACGTGCCTCAAATCTGAAGATTTTATGACCATACGTCCTCTTTTCACAGATGTTTCCTCTTTTTTTTTTTTTTTTTTTTACCTTAAAAAGCGACCGCATTGGAAGAACACGCTAAGCATAATAGGTAATTTCGCTGCCTGTGAAAAAGGTGGATAGTGGCAAATGATTGTTAGGTAACTGATTTTGTGGTAATCATCAGTCCACATGTCGGTGGTCATCCCCACATTGGTATCACACATAATCTTTGATATTTCTTTGACCACATTCTGATGTTTCATGCCGGCAACCTCCTGACAGCTCCGAGAAATGGTTGTGGGATCCGGTAGCACACTCTCTGCTGAGACGTGACCATGGAAAGCTCCCACATTTATTAGTTCTTGTGCTAGTTTAACAAAACCCTTTCCCACAATCATGTTGAAGGACCTAATATCACGACAACAAAACTCTAAGCACTTTTCTGTAAAATGGGATTTCGCAGTAGATGGTACAGGTTTAGAAGATGCAAATGTATATTCAGACACCGACATTTGTCTCTAACAAGACAGTTGGCAGGCTACAGTTGAACGAATGCATCAATGCGTCAACGTAACGCTGAAGAGATGATGTACCTGTGCTTTTGCTATCGTAGTTGAAAACAGCATGGCAAGACTTGCACTGCACATAACTGGTGAGCTGTTTATCAGCTGTAACTACAAGATCCACATTTTTCCATGATGAAGCTTTCCCAGCCTCATTTGGTATAGTTATAAGTTCTCCCTTATAATTTTTTTGTTTTATTTCACTCGTGCACAGAGCGCTAAACTCTGACTTTCCTCTTGTTTGTTCGCACGTGTCTGTGACGTGTGCGAACAAGCAAGATACGTTAAAATTATTAAAATATATCTCAAATAAATGTATAGTATTATAGTGTAAAAAGATTTATAATAATAAATATTTTCATAAAATACAAACCCGAACCCAACCCCAAAGTTATACTTAAAAAAAACTGACCGAAACCCAATGGGTTTTCAGGCCCTGTCGGGCACGGGTCGGGTTGCAGACCTCTAGTCCAGATACAGAAAAAAGGTTGAGATCCTTATTGCTGCAAAAGACACTCAAAACTCAGCAAAAAACACATTGTAATGCACTCTAAATCTATTTATCTATACAATTGTTTGTAATATATGCTTTTTATGAAGCAACATAAAATAATGTAATGAAAAAGACATCCGTCGAACTTGATTAAAGTTGCACTCGCTGTAACGGACGCTGTAACGAACACTTTATGCAGATTCTGATTTGTGTTCTGTTCTGTGTACATTTAATTACAATTTGAAAGTAAATGCAATCTTCCTCCTCATGTAAATCAGATTTCATGATGATTAAGTTTATAATAGTTTGCAATGCCACACTTCCAATAAATATTTGATAGTTTATTGCTATTATCACAGGTTAAACTCAATGTGGGAAACAAGAGAACTTTATTTGCTGAATAAAGCCGCAGCTCTGTATGCTGTCATTCAAAGCTCAACGCGAGCCGTTAAAGCCACACAGCTGCGCGTCTCTTACCCCGCAGAGACAAAATTAAACAGGCTTACTTGAGGAAGTAATGGCTATAGTCTCCTCTTGTGAAATTAACTGTTTGCTCAAGAAGGAATTGAATGTCCAGATGAATAAGGGCATTTTACATGGTACATGGCAAGCAAAAACGTTTTGTGATTTGTGCAGTATGTATCACACTCGCAACAATGCCAGCAACTACAGCTCAACACTAGAGTGAAAACACCTCTCTCTCTCTCTCTCTCTCTCTCTCTCTCTCTCTCTCTCTCTCTCTCTCAATGACGTGATTAATGTTAATATTGTATTCCATGTAGCATGAAAATGATACTTTAAAAAACCAACAACCAAATAAAATGGCTTTTATATCTCCATTAAATAGCTTAACCATGAATAGGCTATAACACATCTTCAATAAAACAAGATTGGTGGGAAGACATGGTCTCTGAAAATATAAAATATTTAATTCCATGACCTGTTTTCCCATATTTGAGTTCCAAATTGAAATGGGTAGATCATGCTGAAAAAAAAAAAAAAAAAAAAAAAAAAAACATGGCATAAATAGTTTTCATTTATCAATTAACTTCATACAAGGAGCAGTAAACATAAAACAAGCTAAATCAATATTCGGTATGACCACCTTTGCCTTCAAAACAGCACAAATTCTCCTAGGTACACCTGGACACAGTTTTTCTTGGTTGTTGGCAGATAGAATGTTCCAAGCTTCTTGGAGAATTCGCCACAGTTCTTCTATCTATTTAGGCTGTCTCCATTTCTTCCATCTCTTCATGTAATCTCAGACTGACTCGATGTTCAGTGGGGGGCTCTGTTGGGGTCATGACATCTGTTGCAGGGTTCCCTGTTCATCTTTTCTGTTCATTTATATTTGCAAAAGAAATATTTGGGAGTCTAAAATTTATATTTCCTGTTGACACACTAAAGCTGAAGATATAAATAAACATCTTAAGACAAATGTTTTTGTGAAAAATCTTACGTGCCTAACAATTTTGCACAGTACTGTGTGTGTATATATACATACATACATATATATATATATATATATAAATTTGTTTAAATTATAGATATGCTTTGGGTGTCTGTTGGCTTTAGATATGGTTTGCACAATTGTTTGTTGTTAATGAATGCATTTTAGCCAAACATGACTTCACCTTGACACCTTCGTGCAATCTGAGCTATGAAATGATTTTTCCGATTATTCGATTAATCATTAGATTACTCGATTACCAAAATAATCTATAGTGACAGCCTTACAAAAAATGTCATAATGTGGCCGATCCTAGGGTACCGGAACCCTCTGAAACAAACCGATTTGTCTTACCCATTCCTATCTGTCAACTCTCTAACAGAGCTTTACTTAGTGTGCAGGAGCCCTTATTCTGCTGGATAACACCTGTATGTAGATGTTGTTGCTTCATTCATCATCAGCTGAGTTTCAGAATCTTTGTACTCCTGGGCCAAGTGCACCTTTGTTAAGATCAAGACAGCAGAAGGCCAGATACAAACAACATGTGGACAGTGTGTTGATTTAATTTGATTGGCCTGGGATTTGCAGATCTTGATTAGCTGATAAATCACAAATGAGAGCTTTTTAATATCTCTGTTGTTTCAACTAGACAGCAGTGACATTTAATGGAGAGCAAATTGAAGCTTAAACCAGTTTAAACTGTAGATTTTTCTCTTGAGAATAAGACTTCAGTGATATCACATGTCTCCTCAAGAGTTCCATCTCAACAATGTTGCTATCTGTTCTGTGTACTACTTTCCAAGAAACCAATCAAAAGTCAGATATTTTAATATGAACTCAAACATATATTAAATCATTCCAAGACCAAGTTTTTTGAGCTTTTCTATCAACCAGGGGCGTTTCTAGGGTCAGTGGATATAGCCTTGATGTCTGTGGATACATATGGGGCCATCTTTTGATGAAATAGTGCCCATTAATACACTTTATAATACAAGTTGAAAAGATACAGATGTAAGGTGAAATTTAAATAAAGTCTTTAAATATATCTTGAACTAAACTAAAAGGTCACACAAACTTTATTTTAGCCTGCATAAAGTGCTCAAAAGTCAGTAGTTGTGTGCTTTTAACACTATGCAATCTAAAATGTGATTAAAAACACTGTTTTTGTCCTTTTTGGCTTTCCATAATTATGCACACATGGAGTATGATTGACAGTTTTTTTTAATTTATTTATTTATTTATTTATTTTTTTGCATTTATTTGTTGGGTGTTTTTTTAGTTATTTTAGAAGTTAGCAGGCTATAAATAGGTACTTAAGAAAAAAAAAACAGTTGCTGGATTTGCTTAAGTTAGCAAGGTTCATGGCATCATATCTTAATAAAAGAGTTTAGCAAAAAAACAATTGCTGGTGTCTTAAAATTTGCTAATTCCTTGAGCACATCTGTTATTAATCTTTGAGTTATACACGGGTATCTAAATGTTGGTACTTATTGCATCTAAAAAGAACCAAGTGAACTACTCACAGCATGTGAGTAGTGACCCCAGCTTAGCTGGGATATGTGAAAAAAAAGAATTTCACTGTATATGCAATTGTATAATGTGTGATAAATAAAATTATAATTAATTATTATAAATTATAATTATTATAATTATAGAGTAGTGAACTTAGTTAATATTGCTGTAGAAAGACTGGTATCTTTACATGTGTAGTACTTATAAGTCCTGGTACTTTTGACATCCTTACAAGATGGTAAAAACATAGGTTGCACTTTATTTTACAGTACGTGTACTTTCAGTATACTTGCAGTGTACTTACCCAAGAAATAGGTAACTACATCTACTTAATATAGGTTAAGGTTAGGGTTGGGGTTAGGTTTAGGGTTAGTACCTAATAATTACTGTAGTTGTTGTAGTACATAAATGTAGAGCAGTACTGTAAAGTGCTACCAAACATTTGGGGCTTTAGCACCGATATCCTACCCCCTGGCGTCACACATGCTTTTCACATTCATTTCTTAGCTCTGTACTGTTACTGTATGTCAATTAATTTCTTTTTTAACTAAATCTTTTTTTCTAAGGAAATTTAGGAGACCCATCTGAGACAAAGTTGGAAAGTTGAACAATTTTCCTCTGGGTTGCTTTTTCTCTGTATGGTTTGGCTGTTTGCGAGTAGTCGGTCAAAGTTCCAGGAAATACTGTAGAGATTTTGCATTGGGATCATGATACGTGCATGTGCATCAAAAAAGCATTAATGCCAAAGTTTAGGCTGCTAAGTCAATTCATCATATCAACATTTCCAAGAGATGAATAATACACTGCAGAATAGAGCACAAAGCATCAGCACAGCTAACATGTTAAACACCTACATGTATAGTGGATACAATTTATAGCATTTAAAGCATGGGACTGTTATAATGTGATGTCAATCTCCAAACTTCTCTTCGGATTTACAGGAGATATGATTAATTTAACATGA